>NC_068982.1:56623462-56633263 GCF_001194135.2 Octopus bimaculoides | reverse complement strand
CATATATATATATATATATGTGTGTGTGTGTGTGTATATATATATAAAATATATATATAAAATATATATACACACACAAAGTATGGGGGTTTAGTTCACAGGTGAGCTAAACGACTAGGTACTCTAGGTAAGTGCTGTAAAATATATATATATATATATTGTTAAACTATATGCATTTTGAAAGTGTATATCCTTGTGTGTGTGTGTGTGTCCTCAAGTTTCTTTTACCATACATGTCTTGGGGTGACCTAAGCCATGAAGGTGAAATTGGATAGCCAAACCTATGGAAGCCCTATGTAAAGAAAGGACTTCCATAGTTTACAGACAAACTATAATATCTATAATTTAAAGTGTCAGCCTTATTTCACCATATTGTCCTGCTAATTCTGTTAGGGTACACATGTTAGGGGAACGGTTAGTAACTTATGTTCTAAGTCACCGTTGTTGATACACCACCCAACCTGTTGTACCTTTATGCATTTGACAACACTATTGGTTACATGTACACATCACACACACATAATGCATACATACTGTCAACATCTTCAACCATAGTCTCAATGCTCACTTTCCCATCCTTTCATGAGCAGAGCCAAATGGAATTTGTTGAGGTAGATTCTCTACTATCAGATACCCTTTCTATCACTATCCCTCACCTATTTTCACTGAAGATTAGACAACACTGATTGTGTGATTTTCACTGAAGACTAGACAACACTGATTGTGTGTGTATGTATACACACACACACACACACACACACACACACACACACACACACACAGATTTAAGGAATGAATAGACAAAATCCAACGTAGATTTTATCTACTCTGTTCCCTAATTTTGGATTTTTATTCGCATACACAGCAACCCCGACCCCAGCTGCTAACAATGAACTATAAAATAATTATTTTCAGCTTATCAAACTTTGACAGGGGAAAAATTGACAACCTTCTGTGTCAATAAATGTTGTTTCTAAAAGTTGTTTTTATACCTTCTATGGACTGATTGAAGCTTACTAATTTCCTACACCTTGATCCTTGGATCTTACCTTTACATATATATACACACACACATATTTATTAATCATTTAACAGTTGTATTCCATGGGTTGGACGGTTTGACTGGACCTGATGACCTAGAGGAATGTATTGAGTTCCAATACTTGTGCATTGGCATGTTTTCAGCAGTTGGATGTTTTTTTCCTAATGCCAACCACTTTACAGATTGTGCTGAGTGCTTTTGTTTGTGGCATTGGCCTTAATGAGGTCACCAAGTAACACACAAGACCAGACCCCTTCACTGAGTGGGAGCACAGTATTGAGAGAGGTGTGCCAGATGTTGAAAGGCTAACCTATGTTAGAGGACTGAAACAGGTGTCTTTCTCTTGAGGAAATACATGACTACCCTAACAGGAAAGGGAGAAAGCATTGGAAATAAGGTATCATAGTGTACCCTCTTGGTACAAGAGAGAGAAAGAGAATAAAGTGAAAGGAGCATGATAAACTGAAGAGGTGAGGAAAGAGATGTGTATATGGGCAGGGGTGTGATCAAAGGTAGATCTCAAGGGAAAGGTAAAAGAAAGTAGGTGTGTGTCAGGGAGGAGGAGGAGGTGATGGGTGGCAATACAGTGAAAGGAGGAGAGCAACAGTGTAATGAAACTGTTGATAGATGAGAAATAGGGAAATGATATGAAGTGGAGGGAAAATGTGCAGTGACAAATGAGATGCATGTAGGGTTGAATATTGTGGGTGTCGGAAAAGAGGGGGTGCTGAAGGTAGACATGAGAGGGTGTGCAGTGGATAGGGTTTTCTATGGAAAATTAAATGGTAAGGGATGGTGTTTTGAGAATATGGGGTGGTGGGGAGGAGAAGAATAACTGGCAACATAAAAGCATGGATGAAATATGGGCAGTTCTACTCTCATATAATTACAGCTGCTGAGGAAATTATGCTGTAGTTATAAGTATGAAAGAAGGATAAGTGTTACAAAGATGAGTGTGGGTGACATCGATATTTTAACTGAGGTGGACAGGTCTTCTTGAATGCAGTGAATCACCAATCATCTAGGACCTTTGTCATCTACCCCCAGGAAACATTCATCATCATTGAGTGATTGGCATTCTTTCCTCATCCATACACATCACATGGCCATACTAACAGTCTTCTCTCTTACTGCTTCTGATGCCTCTCTTGCTTAGTTTTTCTTTCAGCTCTTTTGCACCTTGTCATACATGCACTTTGACATTGCATGGCCTGCACATTTCATTTCTCTATAGTCTTTGCATGTCTTCTGCATTCAAGGCCCACATTTCACTACCACATAGCAATACCGTTCATGTACAAGCATCATACAATTTGCCTTTCACTCAGAGAGAGAGATCTTTTGCTATCAATAGGAGGAATAGCTCTGTTGGTAGCAGTACATGAAAAGGTAAGGAGCAGAGGTTAGAGAACAACAGTATAATAAAACACAAAAGATGAGAAATAGAAAGAGAGAGATATGAAGTATGTAGGACAGATATGGTGCATGGTGACAGATGCAGGCCAAATGCATGAGACAGATTTATATTCAAACTTTCCTTCTACCAATTCCACTTACACAGTATTTGTCAAACTTGTACTATAGTAGTACAAGACACTTGCCAAAGATGCTGCACTGGGAGATTGAACTGGAGACCATGCAGTTGCGAAACAAAGCATTTTAAATATGACCATATGACCAGGTGTAGGAGTGGCTGTGTGGTAAGGAGCTTGCTTACAAATCACATGGTTCCGGGCTCAGTCCCACTGCGTGGCACCATGGGCAAGCATCTTCTACTATAGCCTCGGGCCGACCAAAGCCTTGTGAGTGGATTTGGTAGATGGAAACTGAAAGAAACCCGTGGGTGTGTGTGTGTGTGTGTGTGTGTGTGTGTGTGCGCGCGCGCATGTGTTTGTCTCCCCAACATCGCATGGCAACCGATGCTGATGTGTTTAGGTCCCCATAACATAGCGGTTCGTCAAAAGAGAACGATAAAATAAGTACTAGGCTTACAAAGAATAAGTCCTAGGGGTCTATTTGCTCGACTAAAGGTGGTGCTCCAGCATGGCCACAGTCAAATGACTGAAACAAGTAAAATAGTAAAGGGATATAAATGGATGGCCACAGTTGATTGTGTATGTTTACCACATTTGACCCAGATGATCACACCACTGTCCACAAGCTCTGGATTATTGTAGAATCCTGTGATGAAGTTAATATATGGTATATATTTGTATAAACAACTTTGATTTGATATGCACTAGAGTTCTCAGCTGGGTGAGTCACTGCATTTCCATGGGTCTATGACAATGCTACAAATTTGGTTGGCATTCATACTCTGAAGATCAAGGTTCTGTGGGGTTTTGCTTTCCTTCCAAAAATATTTTTCTCAGTTCAAATAGTTGTCTTTCTTAATGCCAACACACGGACACACAGATAAAGAGCAAGAGAAACAGACATATACAGATTTATATAAGCATGTGTGTGTGTGTGTGTGTATATATGTATATATATATATATATATATACATATATACACACACATATACATACTCATATCTATGCATGTATATATATATATATATATATACACACACATATATATATATACACGCACACTATTTATGCATATATATATATAAATGTATATACACACACACACATATATGTACACATGTATGTAGGTGTGTGTGTGTGTGTGTATATATATATATATATATATATATACACACACACACATATATATATATATACACGCACACTATTTATGCATATATATATATATATATAAATGTATATACACACACACACACATATATGTACACATGTATGTAGGTGTGTGTGTGTGTGTGTATATATATATATATATATATATATATACACACACACAAGCACATAGAAGCATAGTTTGTGTGTGCACGACGGCACATATGTATGCGTGCTCACACATTTGTGTGTGTTTGGGTGTGTATATGCAATTATACGCTTATACGCGCGTGTATGTTTATGAGAGAGAGGGAGCATACTTTTGTGTTGGATGCGCTCCAATAATCTAAAAGGTATGTATTATTTGAAAATGTGTGTATATATATATATATATATACACATATCTATAGTGTATGAATATATATATATATATATATATATATACATCACCCACTCACTTTGCACGATAAACATACGCCCGCGCAAACACACACACACAGACACACATGTGCATATAGTCATATACCTACTTCCATGTGCTTTCGCACACACGCAAACAATAGTTTGTGCTATGTCGTCGTCTTAATGTATGTTGCGTATTTGTGAGGCCTGCATTTCTTACAATGAACGGTTGCCTGTTTGTAATGGTTGTCTGTCTGTCTGTCTGTCTGCTGTCATTTTCTCTGACTTGACATTCATTCAGCTCAGGTTGTTTGCCGATAGCACTTATTTTACGTACTGCCACCTTTCTAGACTTGTTTCAATGTCACACATTTTACATATATACACCAACCAGACTAGGCTAAGCTTCCTTGCCTGGCTCGCTGCCTGCCTGCCTGTTTTTTTTTTTCGTTTCTGTCCAACTTGCTATTTCCATTCATTCTTATAGGCGTTCTGTGCATGTGTATCGTTCCAGCCATCTGTTTGCCTGTCTGTCTGTTTATCTATCTAACCAGCTGTCTCTCTGGTTGTCTCTCCAGCTGTCTGTTTCTCCGACTGTCTCTCTGTCTGTTTCCACGACTGTCTGTCGGTCTGTCTGTCTGTTTCCACGATTGTCTGTCTGTCTGTTTCCACGATTGTCTGTCTGTCTGTTTCCACGATTGTCTGTCTGTCTGTTTCCACGATTGTCTGTCTGTCTGTTTCCACGATTGTCTGTCTGTCTGTTTCCACGATTGTCTGTCTGTCTGTTTCCACGACTGTCTGTCTGTCTGTTTCCACGACTGTCTGTCTGTCTGTTTCTCCGACTGTCTGTCTGTCTGTTTCTCCGATTGTCTGTCTGTCTATCCGTCTATCTGTATGTCTATTCTGCTATCTATCTATTTATCTATCTATCTATAGTCTAGGAAATTATATAACTAACTCCAAAGCAGTTTTGTGCATGACACTTATCAAACTTACTGCACATACGCGCGCGCGCGCATAGAACTCTTCTCTCGTCGGACGGCAGCATACAACCGGCTGTAACATTTCCCCCCTTTTTTTTCCCCCGATAATTTCCTCGGATTTTTGATTTCGACGAGGAAGTTTATGAACTCTCCTTGGCAAATTTTTTCGAAGTTAATAGTTTTACAAATTCTCCCTTCTCCCTAACTTTTTACATTTTCTTCACCTATTAATGTATATTATCCACCAAACGCCTCTTCCGTTTAGCGAATCGTTTCTCTCTCTCTCTTTCTTTCTTTCTTTCTCTCTCTCTCTCTCTCTCTCTCTCTACATAAATATATATATATAAATATAGATAGATAGACAGACAGACAGACAGATATGTGTGTGTAGATTTAATTCTAATGCAATGTATATATTTTTCGATAAGCTAAAAATTTCAACCTCTCTATGGAAAAGTTAATATTGGTCTTTAATGTATGCACATGCATGTGTCTGATCTGTACGCAATCTCTCTCTCTTTTTCTCTCTCTCTCACACACACACACATTTTAATTGAATGAGATATACACGCAGTCATTTTTAAATGGAATGTGCATGTATATATTTTAATATGCGCACGAATACATTACTCTTTTTAAGGGAGTGTTACTCACATGCTCCTAGAAATATCGCGCACATGCTCACGTTTTAATGAAATACTCACACGCACAAAAGTTTTGATACAAGCGTGTGGTTGATTGACTGACAAGTTTGCTTGGCGACCACATGGTTACCGTTCCAGTTGCACTGCGCGGCACTTGCGGCGAATGTTTTCTACTAGCCCCAGTCTTACCAGTGTCTTTTTTTAATGAATGAATTTGGTTGACAGTTTACGCGCAGTAGCCCTTTTCCTTGTGTGTGTGTGAGAGAGAGAAAGAGGCGGAGAAAGTTTGTCTCTCCGCTTCACAGTGTGTATTGGCTTATCTCCCGATAATTTAGCGTGTGGACAAAAAGATACCGATAAAATAAGTACAGGACATAAAAAAGCTTTACGCGCAGAAGCCGTTTTCTCTGTTTCTGTGTGTATATAAGGGAGAGAGAAAGAAAGCGAAAGAGGCGGTGAAAGTTTGTCTCGCCGCTTCACAATGTACAGGATGTCCACAAAGTCTGGGTACATGGGGATTAACACATACTTTAAGAAATTATTATTTCTTATACTTAATTGTTTGTTATGATTTTATTTACTCCATGTACCCAGACTTTGTGGACACCCTGTATATTAGCTTATCTCCCCGTAACTTAGCTTTTGAACAAAAGGATACCGATAAATTAAGTTTTAAAAGTAATGGGGTCGATTGATGGCTAAACTTTTCAAGGCGGTGCCTCATGAAACAAGTAAAGATTCCGCTGGGATCGATTTCGCCTTTCATCTTCTCGGGGGTCAATAAAATAAGTACCAGCTGAGCGGTGGGGTCAGTGTAATCGACTAACCCTCTCCTCCGAAACTGCTGGTCTTGTGTCAAAATTTGAAACCAATTTAGGGCACATATATTCTTTTACTTTCTTGTTTCATTCACTTCACTGCGGCCATGCTGGAGCACACACGTTTTTTAGGTTTTTGGAGTGTGTCCAACACAAAAATATATTCCTGCACACAAAACACACTCTCACACACAAAAATACATAGACATACACACGCGCATAATTGGATGTACATACCCAAATGTACGAGTAACATGCATGCTTACGTGCACACACGCGCGCTCTCACACACACACGCACGCGCGCATGAGTATGGAATTTGTACAATGTTAGAATAACGACTAATACCGCAAATGTGACATTTCACAGAATCACACGCTCATTCTTTCGTGCTCATCCATGCGTGGACAGCTATAACAAATCTGGCGAAGAATTTTCCACGGTCTATCGAATGAGAAAAAGAAATAAGAAATAAACAAAGCACTGATGTTTTTGTTTCTTCTCTCTTTCTCTCTCTCTTTATCTCTATCTCTCTCTCTCTCTCTCTCTCTCTCTTTCTCTCTCCCTCTCTTTAACCTTTGGTCAATTATGAAATACCAGTCGTTCTTGGACTTTAGGTGGCGTTAGCACTCCTATAGAGGTTTTTTTTTAAATACCGGATTATTTTAATGAAACTGTAGCTAATATTACTTTCAGATTTTGGCACAAGGCCAGCAATTTCGGGGATGGGGGCAAGTCGATTTCATTGATCCTAGTGCTCAACCGGTTCTTATTTTATTGAACCTGAAAGGATGAAAGGTAAAATCGACTTCGGTGGGATCTGAACTCAGAACGTAGAGACGGACGAAATACCTATTTCTTTACTGCCCACAAGGGGCTACACACAGAGGGGACAAACAAGGACAGACAAACGGATTAAGTCGATTATACCGACCCCAGTGCGTAACTGGTACTTAATTTATCGACCCCGAAAGGATGAAAGGCAAAGTCGACCTCGGCGGAATTTGAACTCAGAACGCAGTGGCAGACGAAATATCGCTAAGCAGTTCGCCCGGTGTGCTGACATTTCTGCCAGCTCGCCGCCTTTTCGCCCGGCGTACTAACGATTCTGCCAGCTCGCTGACTTAGACTGAAGCTAATATTGCACAGTGGTTTACTATCCGCATTTCTTTACACCATCCCATTCAACTAAGGCTTCTTTTTATGCATCTGTATGGATTAGTGGACCCCTTCCTGTTTTTGTTTTTTTTTTTTAAATAAAATTACTTCTACATAACGCATTTACTCATGTATAAACCGCATTCTTAATTTAGTGTTAACTGTTGGTACAAAATGCTTTCCCTTCATAGTTTTAGCCTTGTCCCGTGTTTAAATCGCAGCCTAGGTTTTGTCAGTTAAAATTAAAGTGCAACTTATTCACTAGTAAATCCGCTATATAGCAAAATAATATCGATTCTTGGCACAGTATCATATTTCTATTCACTAATAACACTTATTCGTACTCATACTTGAATCCTGATAATGATTTTTTTTTAATGTATTTAAAATATAAGTATTTCTACCTAATTTTAGTATTTTACTTTAGAAAAATCACATTCCTTTTGAGTACCAAACGCATCTTTGTAAGCTCACCAATGCCGCCAAGAGGGTTGCTACTTTAGTTAAGCTTCATTATGATAGAGCAACCTATGACTGGAAGTCGTAATTTGTGTGTGTATGTATATATACACACACACTAGGTCGTAATCCGTCGCTACGCTGCCGGTAAAAATATTTGTTAATCATGCACGTACATTCATAAATTGTTCCGTGAAAGTCTTTGTTGAAAGTCTGCCTTGCGTTGTCTCTATGTTGAAAGACATACAGACAGAAACACACAACAACAACAACAACAACAACAACAAAACTATATGAATTATATACATATAGTCTTGAAGTTTGTACTGCCCTTTGATGACAGATTTGCACTTAAAATTCATGCGTTTTTAATCAGAACTTGTTAATTACTAAGGTGAAAGCACCCCCCTTCTTCCCTCACTCTACACAGATGTTTTTACTGACAAACAGACGGCGATCAACTTTTCTTTCAGGATATAACATTTCTAAAATTACGTAATCCAATGTAGCCTTTTTCAATACAATAGAGGCTAGTTTGCTTTGAGGAGCACTTGGCTGCGACCACGAAGAGGCTCTTTTGCTGTTTCGTGTGGCCTTCGTCTTTCACTTGTTGGTATGTGAGTTTTTCTAGGGTAGTAAGTAGCACTAGTATGTCATGCGGACTTCATCAATACGCTTCGTTGTTTTGGGGCTCAGTGTGTTGACCAAAATAACCAAAATAAATTATTCAAAGCCATAGGTTTGATTCTTGTTGCCGAGTCTTAGATAAATCTTGATAACGCGGACTTATGATCGAAGACGTTTCATTCGCGACAAACCTGTTTATTCCCAGGCATGGGGTATCTATTGCGTCCCCATTATTGATTTTTGTTTGGTTGGTTGTTTTGTTTTGAGGCAAGAAATTGTTTGCGGAATATTTAGTAGTTATTTTCAGCAGGTTAAACAGCCATGTAGAGGATCTTTTATTTAAATTGTGGTTGAGGAAAGAATGAATAATGTATTGGAAGTCATTTCCAACAAATCGGCAAATAACCAACAATGCAGCATACCTCAAGTAAGCATTATGTTGGGAGTTAGAAGAGGGGGAAAATGTTATGAGACGCTACTCTAAAAATCATAAAATGATGAACGCAAACTTTTTGGAGTTCAAAGCCTGTACTTATCTGGGAAGCAAGAAAGAAAATTCCCATTAGAAGGATGTTCTGAAGGAAAAAAACTACTGGAGTAGAAACACTTCCTTGCAAGAAAGGGGACAAAAAAAATGAAAGGACGAGAATTTGTAAAAAAAAGACACGATAACCTTAGAAGAGGGAACAGGAGAGGGAACATCTCGAAGTAACAATGAAAGTATTTATAGAGAAAGAAAAACTTTGTCGAGGCGATGAGAGAGGGATGAAATTTTGGCTTCCAAAGCAGCACCATTAATGTTAGAAGCTCGTTTTGAGCTCCCCCAACCCAGATGTGACAACAGTAGTCCATACAAGGGCGAATGCGATATATATATATATATATATAAGGGTAAAGAATAAATTCGAAGGAAAGATAGTAATGTGCTCGATATAGAGAACCGACCTTCATCGCGGTTGATTTAGCGATAAGTGAATCGTAAGC
>NC_068982.1:56621430-56622813 GCF_001194135.2 Octopus bimaculoides | reverse complement strand
TTATTGCCCACAAGAGGCTAAGCATAGAGGGGACAAACAAGGACAGTGTGTAACTGGTACTTAATTTATCGACCCCGAAAGGATGAAAGGCAAAGTCGACCTCGGCTGAATTTGAACTCAGAACGTAAAGACAGACGAAATATCGCTAAGCATTTCGCCCGGCGTGCTAACGTTTCTACCAGCTCACCGCCTGTAAGTAAGCTTCTTGCCACACAATCACACTTGAGCATGAATTTTTTTTTTTTTTAATTCAGTCCAAATTGTAATTATCGCCTAATTCCCTATTTCTACCCATCTACCTACTTCTCCCTCTCATTTTCCCTCAGCTTGATGTCGCGATGTATAATAATAGCATACTGTTTGAAATGATATTATGACGTTTTCAAATGAAATTTGTGTCCATATTGGACGTTTCACATTCGAATATTTGGTCAGATTCTAGTCATAGTACAGAAGCTCCACATAATAGCTTTCTTTCTGTTTTGTTTTCCTTTTTTGTATTCATTTACTGCTTGCATGTTTGTCATCATGGATCTCTCGCTAACCCGTCTCTGTCTCCTCTCACTACTCTCTCTCTCAGGCTATTTGTTTAAGCGTTATATAAAAATCGCTTTAACTAACTAACCCCTTTTCTGCTCACAACATGACATTTTGTTTGGTGTTGAGTAATAAATGACTCAGTATGTGTGTTCGTTTGTGTATGTGCGTGTGTGTGTATATACATACATACATATATATATGTGCACACACAAACCTACGCACGACCTATAGTCAACTCCTTTGTTTTGATCTTGTTGTGGAGACCGTCTCGCTTGGTTCGACTATGGAGTCTAGGTACTTGGTTTGCGCATTGTCTGTGTCTATAATACGCCTTATACGTATATTCATTATATATGTTTACGTTATAATAATTTTAGAAACTTAGAGAGAACGTGAAATAATTCACTGATAACAGTCGAACTCGAAGTAAATAAACCAATAAATGATAGCGTGTAAATAGCATCGTCCAATGATAGGATGTCGGTCTTGCTTGCAGAACATGTGAATTCGAGGCCCACTGGCAAGCAACCTTCGACATTTTGTATCCTAAGGGTATTTTAACCCAATATTAGCATGCTATAGGTTTATGTACTTCAAATTCAACCTCTCTCTCTCACACACACAAATTTATATAATCATCAGACCAGCAAGTCTATCCCGATCTACAAAGTAACCACTGCTCATTATGAAGTTTTGAACCTTCGAACTCAATGAATCTTTACTCTACACACGTATTAAGCTTTCGTCTCTTTAGCAATGCATTCTTAATATCCCTGTACGTCGCGCATGCGCACGAATCTGTATATACACACACACACTCTTTCTCTCTCTCTCTCTCTCTCT
>NC_068982.1:56619717-56621360 GCF_001194135.2 Octopus bimaculoides | reverse complement strand
TGGTCAGAGAGTGAGTATAGGTTTCTCATCTATGAAGCGCTTAACTGTATAAGCGACATGTATGTATGTAGAGGCGCGTAGCTTAGTGGTTAAGGGTATTACACTCATGGACGTGAGTAAATTTGGAAGAGAGAAACTGAAATTCCATCGTAATGTGTGTCTGTACGTGAGTATATGCATATATAAGTATATAGATGCATATCTGGGTACAGGACGTCACAAAAAGGAACGTGGACAAAATGAAAAACAGATCATAAACAGAGCACAGAAAACACACAGGCCACATAGAGAACATTTCCTTCATCAGCTGCCACCATTCTAAACTAAGTGCTCAGTGTTAGGAAGTGTGTCCAGTTGCAGAAACCATGTCATAGCCGGCAGTGAAGCACGATACTGTCCTTGGACTCGTCAGACTCTGTCAAATCCGTCCACAAATCATGTCACTATGGAAGAGGGACATTGATGATGACGATGGAAATCGTTAATAATAAATCAATTGATTGGTTTGAAATTTTGGCGCAAAGCCAGCAAGTTCGGGAGAGAGAGAGGTTAAGTCGATCACATCGACACTGAAAGGATGAAAGACAAAGTCGACCTCGACCTCGGACTCAGAACTTCTGGACGGACGAAACGTCGCTAAGCATTTTTGCTCGTCGTGCTAAAGGTTCTGCCATCCCGCCGGCAATATTGTTGTAGCAGAGCGTTAAGAGCCAATGACCAAAGTCACTGAAAATATCCATTTCTAAAACGCTTCTACTGCTACAATAAATAAACTAAATGAGAGCAACGATTAGTAGACAAAAATTTCATCCGGGGAAGCTTCAAAAATCTAAAAACAGAAAACTAGGATATAACTCTTATTAGAGCAGTTAGTCCGTAATATTTGTTTGTTAATGTTTTTTTTCTTTTGTGTGTTTTTGTTACAGGCATTAGTCACTATAAGATAGTAGAAGGTAGGGGTTCCAATTTGAACATAGTGAAATTGGCTGTGAGTTTTTACAGCATAGATATCGCTATCTGGCGATTGTTATTGCAGTGGAATGGTTGATAAACATCTCACTAGTAATGCTAGTTGGGACAGGCAAATTGAGATAATAACAGATCCAGTTATACGTAGCGAGGGAACTGATAAATGTGTGTGTGTATGTGTGGTAAATAGAAATGGGGAGAAAGAGTGAAGGTGAAATAACTACTAATGTCTCTAGATGATAGAGAATGCAAAGCAGATTTATCAGCTGTAAAATACCTAGTTTGAAAGACAGTGATACGTTAAATTATGGTCACATTTGACATACACACGCCCGCGCGAGGACGAACATTAGCCGTGTAAGTAAGTGTTTGTGTATGCTACGATTCATACAGACTCTCAATTAAACATGCACATACATACAATGCTCATACGTGTGTGTGTGTGTGTGTGTGTGTATATATATGTATATATATATATATATATATATATATATATATCATAAATATACAGGGATTAGCAATTGAGTTGCTTCTCCAACATACTGAAAATTTAGAAATAGCAGTCAAAGAACTACTGATTCTAAACTACAAATTTTTCTCTAAAACGGATGGCGATATTTATGGCACACATAGAACAAAAAACCGGAGGGAAAAGCGTAAACAAAACAAGTCTT
>NC_068982.1:56617329-56618666 GCF_001194135.2 Octopus bimaculoides | reverse complement strand
GGGGGGGAATCGCCGACTATTCACATGTGGTTACACACACATACATACATGTTTATATTCATGTGGGTATATGTTTGAGTGTATGTGTAAGCGAAATATTCATGATACATAATCGGTTATTTTGTATATGTATATGATGTTTATATGTAGGTATAGATGCACCTTCATATAATGTATATAATCTGTAATACATAACTGTTTTTGTGTGTTCGTACACACACATATACATGATAGAAGTGATGTATTTGTGTACATATGCGTGTATAACCCGCACATGCAAGTAACACGCACTCGCACGTATCTTGTACAATATGCACAGCCATTCGTACACACAAACACACGAGCCTTAGATGTAAAGCGCTGACGATCCCTGGACTTTTGTTTTGGTTTCTAAAAACAATATGGAGAAACTGGGTTACGGAGAAGCAGCAGCGGCGGCGGCGGGTTGGAATGGGGATCTCTTGAGATTAACTAACCCCCTATCCTCTCCCCATCATTTTTCCCTTCTCTTCCTACTCCCTTCTCTTTCTGTCTCCCGCACTTCCCCCCCCCCCAATCCACCTCCATTACCACTCTTAGCAGTAGCAGCAACGTCGACAATAACGTTAAATGCTTATTTGTCATTTCTGATTATTTAAACCTTCCTACCCTCGCTGCACTTCCCCAACACTCCATTGACCAACCCCTTTTCACTCCTCAATTACTGAAACCAAACAAACAATAGTAATAATAATAATAATAGTTTCAAGTGTTGGCACAAGGCCAGCAGTTTCAGAGGAGGGGGTCAAGTCGATTACGTCGACTTCACTGCTCAATTGGTACTTAGTTTATCGACCCAGAAAGGATGAAAGACAAAGCTGACCTCAGCGGAATTTGAACTCGGAGCCTTAGCAGCAACGATCATAATAACCCTTTCTACTCTACTAGGCACGACACCTGAAATCGATTACATCGACTCCCAGCGCTTAACTGGTACTTATTTCATCGACCCCGAAAGGATGAAATGCAAAGTCGACCTCGGTGGAATTTGAACTTAGAACGTAAAGCCAGATGAAATGCCGCTAAGTATTTTGCCCGTGTACTAACGATTCCGCCAAATCGCCGCCTTAATAATAATCCTTGGGGAGGGGGCCAATCGATTACATCGGCCCCAGTGCTCAAGTGATACTTATTTTATCGGCCCCGAAAAATTGAAAGACGAAGTCAACGTAGGTAGAATTTGAACTCAGAACGTAACAATAGACGACATGCCGTGAAGATTTTGTCGGGTCTGCTAACGATTCTGCCAGTACAGTACGACTAAGCATGATTTTCTTAACAACGATTTCTTTTCTTTC
>NC_068982.1:56615739-56616785 GCF_001194135.2 Octopus bimaculoides | reverse complement strand
CACACACACACACACACACACACACAAGGGATGTTGGAAAATTCCTGACTCTTAAGGTCTTGAGAAAGCCTGGTTGCAATAAGCGTGTGAATCTGAGAGGGGAATATGTTGAATAAAATCATAATTAACTGATCCTCCATTTTCTTTTACCCAAAGCCAGAAACTTTTCAACACCCCTTCGTATAATAATAATAATAATAATAATAATAATAATAATAATAATGTGTGCGTGTTCACGTGTCTGTTTTGAATATTTTGGGGGTTGTAAGTCAGTTGTGCATGAATATATTCAAATATTAACCACATGTGTAAAAGAAATATGTTCATAATATATAGGCAGATACATAGCAACACCGTTTTTTTCTTCAGATAGTTAAGATATAGTCTGATGTACAAAATATCAAAATACTTATATTGTGGAGAAATAAGATTTGTGATACAAACGTGTGTGTGTGTGTGTGTGTTTGTGTGAAAATATTAGTTCTTTCAAATGTCGGTGGTTACAATAGTGTGGAGCACAATATATCCATGAATGCGTTAATACTGACCACATGTATACACGAATATATTTCGCCCAGGGAAATAGTGTAAAATATTATGTTCAGGTAAATTAGTAATTGTAGAGTACAATAAAAAAGAAAATTAAATTAAAATCAAACAAACATGTATACTATGGAAGAATAACAAGACATGTATGGAGGAAAAATGAAATTGATTTTTTATTTAACTGTTATTAACGATTATGTAACAGAACAGCGAGTCTTCGTTGTAAGTTTGTTGATTTCTCGGTACCAAGACAGTAGTTTACAAGAATCGGTCGAGGGAAGGACTAACTTCAGTTGCCTGCACGGGGACGATGGGTGGGTCGATAAAATAAGTTTGTAAAGAAAGGCTTACCTGATGGGGTGGGGACTAATACAAAACACTCATATTCAGGTACTTGCGTACGTTTGTGTTTCTTTATATATATATATATATATATATATATATATAATGTAAATTCTTATTTGTTTCAGTCATTTGACTGCGGCCATGCTGGAGCACCG
>NC_068982.1:56613869-56615729 GCF_001194135.2 Octopus bimaculoides | reverse complement strand
ATATAATGTAAATTCTTATTTGTTTCAGTCATTTGACTGCGGCCATGCTGGAGCACCGCCTTTAGTCGAACAAATTGACCCCAGGACTTATTCTTTGGAAGCGTAGTACTTATTCTAGCGGTTTGTTTTGCCGGACCGCTAAAATACGGGGACGGTAACACACCAACATCGGTTGTCAAGCGATGTTGACGGGGACAAACACAGACAAACGAAAACATATATATTTATATGTATATCAGAGTAAGCACATAAATGTGAAGCAAGGTGGAAACAATAGTACTCGATATACAGTAGGTAGAGTAATATGCTTTTTTAATGAAGCTGCAAAGACATACATATATATATATATATATATACACATATACATATACACACTACGGACTTCTTTCAGTTTCTGTCTACCAAATCCACCCAGAAGTCACTTGCCCAAAGTGCCCCCCGGTGTAACTGAACCCGGAACCATGTGGTTGAGAAGCAACCTTCTTACTGCACACACTTATAAAATTGACATATACCCATTTGTCCAATATATATATATAGTATCAAGTAAAGGTAATAAACCTCATTAAGGGGTCATAAATCCAATGTAAATACTCCTTATTTATATATACACACATATACAGACTCGCATTGATTAGATATTTAATTCGGTGAAATTGGCTCAGTCACATTGAGTTGATTACTCTCGTATGTAGTACTCAATATAAAATGCAGAGTGTACAGTTTAATATGTTATTCACTAGTTCGCTGTACGGTCATTTCATTCCTTCGTCGCCTTCGGGTGCTTCAGAAGGCGACAATACGTTACATATTTCAGTCCTTTAACTGTAACCGTACCGGAGCACTGTCCTCAATGGTTTTTACTCGAAAAAAATCTACCCAGGACTTATTTTTTAAAGCCTAATACTTATTCTGTAGGTTTGACGAACCACTAGTTTTACAGGGACGTAAACACACCAACACCGGTTGTCAAGCAGTGACGGGACACGCACACACACATGTTTATAGACAGAACGGTCTTTATATAATATGTGTGTGTATGTATATATACATAAGCATATACACACACAGATATATTACTTGTACATATACGTATATTATATAACCACATATACATTATGTAATATACAGTATATATATATACATATTATATATATGTATATATAATAACATGGTACTCCGTCGGTTACGACGAGGGTTCCAGTTGACCCGATCAACGGAACAGCCTGCTCGTGAAATTAACGTGCAAGTGGCTGAGATACGTATACCCTTAACGTAGTTCTCGGGGAGATCCAGCATGACACAGTGTGACAAGGCTGGCTCTTTCAAATACAGGTACAACAGAAACAGGAAGAAAGAGTGAGAGAAAGTTGTGGTGAAGGAGTACAGCAGGGTTCGCCACTCCCACCCCCTACCGGAGCCTCGTGGAGCTTTAGGTTTTTCCCTCAATAAACACTAAAACCGCGACCCTAAATACTGGGCCATTGCGCCTCTCCATATATATATATATATATATAATACAAATAATATGTGAGTATATGCATATATACGTGCATGTATGTGCATACCTACATCTACCTGTATATATAGATGCATATCTGGGTACAGGACGTTACAAAAAAAAAAGTTGACAAAATGAGAAACAGAACATGTGGTGTTATGTGAATTTATGGAAAGGTATCCAATAAAGCTCAATTTGCTAAAAGTGGAGATGTTAAAATTTGAAAGAATTTTAATTCATGCATACGACCGTTCCAAACAGCAATATTAAAATATGCAAATTCATGGTAGAATAATTAAATTAATTTGATTAAATTGAATTTAATTATATATCACTGTTCTCCTCAGTACAAGAAGTAT
>NC_068982.1:56610073-56612966 GCF_001194135.2 Octopus bimaculoides | reverse complement strand
TATATATATATATATATATATATATATATATACAGTTTTTCGCAGAATGTTAATCGATGGATATATATATATATATATATGTACGGAAGCTATATAAGAATATTTATGTATATAACATGCACACACATATACACACTTCACACAGACATCGACTCGTACATAGGTGAGTAAAGTTGTAATTGTATACGTAATCTGTTACATCTATATATTTTATATAAAATCAACTATATGTGTGTGTTCCTCCTACCCTTTCAGTGAAAAGAATAATTTTCGTATTTTATACCCTATATACTTTATCTTATAGCCAGTTGTAGAGACACTCCTAAATGTATACACATCGGAAACTCGACCGTGTGTACACACACACACACACACACACACACACACGTGTTTTAAATCTAATACGTTATGTATCATAGTTCTTATAAAAATATATTTATATTCCGACTTCTCACACCCACATACTCGTAGCTCAACGCTTTCTCTGTCTTTCTCTCTCTGTTTCACTTTCTCTCTCTCTCTCTTTCTCTCTCTGTTTCACTTTCTCTCTCTCTCTCTTTCTCTCTCTCTCTCTCTTGTGTGTGTCTGCATACACAAACGCACAGACATATTGAATGACGAGTGTGGGTGGGCGGGTGCATTTTGCGTTTGCGCATACATATACATCTGTCGACATACGAGTGATATGATTATGTATTGTCTTGACACTCACACTATCTCTCTACTTCTCTCTCTCTTTGTATATATATATATATATATATATATACACTCACATCCATATGGATGTTTATCTTCTATGTATGTGGAATGCATATGTACATTTTCTATGTATATGTATGTGCATAAATTGCATAGTTACGTACTGTTAGCATTTGTGTGTAATATATATATATAATGTCTTTCTCATATACACCTATTTAGGTGTATGCAAATGAGTAATATATACATTTATTATGTTTAGATGTGTGAGTTTGTGTGCACATACATAAAGTTATATATATATATATATATATATATATATATATATATATTCATACACATTCACACTTGTAGACACAATTTGCATTCGCTCTCATATTTTCGAGTGCACAAAAGTTGTCTCGGCTTTATGAAAAATAATCAAATCTCCCATAATAATTAATACATAAATAAACATGGTTCGCACGCATTATATGCTGGCTCTCTCTCTTTCTCTCTTCCTCTCTCTCTCCCCCTCACATGCACACGGCTATACTACTACGTTAGCGAATAAAGACAGGCGTAAAAAGTAAGTTTGATCTGCATATAAAAGAGGTGGGGGTGGGGGATATGATGTTAAATGTCTACGTACGAAATCGTAGAGCTGGTGAGTAAATAATAGTTTTAAACTGGAAAATTGTGACTGTTGCGTTGTTCTTGTTGATGTAACTTTTGCCAGAATAGTATTGATCCAGCATGAAGAGATTATGGGTTTTTTAAAATTATTTTATTTTCATCTTTTGCTTGTTTCTACGATTGGACTGCGGCCATGCTGAGGCACCGCCTTCAAGAGTTTAGTCGGAACAAATCGATTCCGGTACTTTTTTTTTTTTAAGCTTATTTATTCTATCGGTCTCTTTGCCGAACCGATAGGTCGCGGAAGTTATAAACAAACCAACTCCGGTTGTCAAGCATTGGTTTTGGGGAACACACATGCATACGATGGGATCCTTTCAATTTCCGTCTGCCAATTCCATTCACAAAACTTCTGTCGGCCCGAGGTTATAGTAGGAGACACCCAAGGCGACACATAGTTGAACTATATGATTGGGAAACAAACTCTTTATCGCGCAGCCGTGCTTGCGCCTATATTCAACCTTCACCATTGCGTCTTCGCATTCTCCCCAATACCACCACCACCACCAACAACAACAACAACACCAACACCACCACCATCATCATTCTGTATACCCACGTTTGTCGGCAATTATGAACCTCTATACCCAGTGTTTGGGGATTCATGAATTTTATATTGGGAAATACAAAGTAGCGGCATCCTGTTGACTTCTGCCGTTTTATTTACTGTTTCCTCTGCTAGTCTCCTATTCTCCCCGAACTTACCCTTGAGGCACAGGGACTATATGACCTTTAAGTGAAGGGTACAAGTTCACATGACATCACACAGGTCTACACACATACACACACACACACAGATCCCGAGAGACACATATCTAGTTTTCAGTTTTTTAAACGAGCCTTAAGCGCAGGATCGTCTCTACGCTTTGACCTTATAACTGCAGCTCTTCGCAATTACTGGGCACTTCAGAGCCAGAGGCGAACGCTTGAGAGTAGTGACGGGTGACGCGATGGGACACCTCTGTGCTCTCCCAAATTTCTGAATCCCACACTGGAACCTCACCAGTGGACGGAGTGTATTATCTTTCCAGGACTACCTTCTTCAGTAGTTCTACCTTTGTTGTTTAGCCAATAAATTCAATAATGGGATAAAAATCTTTCACAAGAATTTTATCAGGAAGCTAGTGTGTAAAAAATTCATTAGGGAAAAAAACCATTTTTTTATTAAGATTATAATTAATCATTTATATTTATATAAGGGCATTACTACAGAATAATGCCACACACTAGACTTCCCAAATAAACACATTTTTTTACCGAATGCGAGGAAAAGCAACTCTTAAAAAAACCCAACCTTTTTAAACCTTTTTGGTTTTGTTGTTTAGCCGATAGTTAACCCTGGTTCAACAAACCAGTAATCAAAAGCATTCGAACTGTGACCTTGCCGATTTTTCTGTGGTCCTTTCATTTTTTCTTTTCTCTTTTCCAAGTTGGAGTTGTGAATTGACTATCTGGCTCCTATTTTTGGTAAATCGGGCAACCACATATTCTAGTCTATAGGCTTGATTAGCTTGCAGTG
>NC_068982.1:56609043-56609757 GCF_001194135.2 Octopus bimaculoides | reverse complement strand
AACCTCTGTCAAAACCCATTTACTGCAAGTCTACTTAGTTCAGTGCTACTCAAAGTGGTGGTCCGCGGACCGGTGCCTGTCCGCTAGTCATCAGCTGCCGGTACGCGGCGAGTTTCCAGAAAAGAAACAAACATTAAAAATGCTCATAAAATGCTTATGTAATATTGTATTGTTTGTATAAATTAATATTACTAAACATTTTTACCGATCCCTGGCACATTGGGGGGGGGGGAACTGCCGGTACGCCACGTCAGATAGTTTTAGAAGCACTGTGATAGTCAAAAGTCAGAATTGTGTTGTCAGCATCTTGACTATTAAAATGATTCTTATTTTGTAAGGTTCAAACAACTCGCAGCGAGTTAATTTGAAACAGAACACGATATGTGTTGCTGGCTAGATATAGGATAGCATTTAAAACCGCCATATCCGGCCAAAATATACTACTTGTTTTAAGTTCAAATTGAACAGATGTGGCCTATCACACCAGCCCTACAATGTCATTCTTATATAAAATCTCAAAGCTACATGATAATGCATGATTAATTGAAAACGATGTCAATAAATGAGCATTACTTTTGAAAGAATATTGAGAATGCCAAACAGTTGAGAGACCCACATGTTATCGAAACGGATTTTCATCAGTTATCTGTCTCTCTTTTCCTCTCTCTCGTCTGTGTACACACACACACACACACACACACACACACACACACA
>NC_068982.1:56598259-56604692 GCF_001194135.2 Octopus bimaculoides | reverse complement strand
CCCATCGTCGATTTGACGTGATACGCACGGACCCGGGTTTCTGGGTATTTACCGGACGACAATCACCGATCTTCGATGCGAAGGGCTCCCGATGCAAATACATATATACTTTTTTCCAGTGACGAATATTCACTGATCTCGAAAAAGTATAAACAAGCGATGTTAAATCTCTGAACTGCACGAAAAATTACAAAGATGTGTAGAATGATCCGTTTTTGATGCTGGGCTTTGTATTTTTTTTCATAGCTCCCATGGTTACTGAGATAATCTACTATAATAATACTTTTGTGTTTAAGAATGAGAAAGGAACGGATGATTGATGAATAAGGATGGAAGGAAGGGGTGATGTCATACTTGCTAGTGTACGCTGAAAAAATAAATCAGCGTTTCAACTCTGTGAATATATGTGTATGTAAAAGAGGGAACCTCAGTCCCAAAATATTGAATATATATATATTATACTATAAGCTAAGCCCGGTTTCACCCGGTCGGTTTGGATGATGTGGCTGTAAAACCTGCTCTGTGTAAGCATTTGACTTGTGAATGTGTGTGCGCAATGAAAGTGGGATGGTTCATCTTTGTTCGCTTAGTATTTGGGTTTATTTTTTGATTTGGTTGAATCTTGGTTGTTTTTCTTTTTTCTTGGACACTTATTTTTAGCGTTTTGACAGAAAAAAAGTCATTCTAAAATTGTCTTTTAACATAAGCGTGCTCAAACAAGTCAAATGCTTACACAGAGCAGGTTTTACAGCCACATCATCCAAACCGACCGGGTGAAACCGGGCTTAGCTTATAGTATAATATATATATATTCAATATTTCGGGACTGAGGTTCCCTCTTCAAGAAATCTGCGGAGAAATGCTGTTGTGAACTGTCTGTACTGTTCTGTTGTGTTTATATCCTCTACCCCCCCCCCCGCTGTTAATTCCCTATTCATATTCAAACAAAGCAATTATGGAAAGCATTCTTGCCTTGACTATTTCAACATTTGTACATCAATAACTGTGCCGTTATGGTGTGGTTCGTAAGGTTTTTCGCTGTAAATTTGTGCAGGTTGAGTTACTGGATGTTACCCGCCTTAATGAACAAAACTCTGGTGTCAAACTATTTTCCATGTCCATGGCTGAACGGGCAGGCCGGGGGAAATAGTCACTTTTAGATGCGGTTTGTAGTTTGATTTTGTTAGAGGGTGACGGGATGGAAAACTGACGACTATATATTCTTTTCTACTCTAGGCCTGAAATTTTAGGTGAGGTGACCAGTCGTTTATATCGACCGTAGTACGCTACTGGTACTTAATTTATCGACCCTGAAAGGACGAAAGGCAGACTCGACCTCAGCGGTATTTCGCCTGTCTTTACGTTCTAGGTTCAAATTCTACTAAGCATTTCTCTCGGCATGCTAATGTTTCTGCCAGCTCGCCGCCTTCTGACGGCTTTATATATTCTATAACCTATGTAATAGATAGGTGTGTGTATATTACTTCGTAAATATATTACGTTACATACCTAATATATAGTTTTATATGTGTGTATTATATGCACTATGCATATATTGTCATGTAATATAGATGAACATTGTATTGGGTTGTCTGGAAAGTCCGTGCTGATTTTTAAAGGAAAGAAAAAGGTCAATAAATACTTGCCATTACATTTTTAATCAACCAAATATGAACCATTTTGTTGCACAATGCGTCTCCATCTTTCCTTTAACTTGAAAATACCCTCCTCCCATAATTGAGGTGGTTTCATGGCAAATAAGTCGAAAGTAAGCTACTATAAATCGGCACGAACTTTCCGGACAACCCAATATATATGTGTGCGTATATTCTATAATTTTTTTCCGGACACTGTGACCAAGGGCGTGATGGAGCCCTGTCTTCAATGTGGATGTTGTTGTGTATAATAATATAATACCTATGTATTATGCACGTGTGTCTGTGTGTGCGTGTACGTATAGAGACAGACAGATATGCGTATGTATTTACTGTATGTTTATTGTGTATATATTGTATGATTTATATATTTCGGATATTCTCTGTATATTATATATTAATTTGTGTATCTTGTACATTTCCATTAATTTTTTTTTCTACCGTTGGTGTATATGCATACATACTTCAGTACATACAATCTGCATGAACTGATTCTGTAATTGTGTATGTGTGTATACGTATATATAGCATGTTCCAGTGTATCTACGTATATGATCGTATGTGAATATATATATATATGTATCCATACGTGCTTGCTTCTGTGTATAACGTTAGACGTTCAGAGTTTGTTACATGTGCAGAGGGCTGGCTGTAAGCGAATGAATGTTTGTTAGGTCTCGCGCATTCTTTTATGCATGCCCTCTTCCTTTCACGCTGTTGTGATATCTGGGTTTTGAATTTCCTGGCACGCCCCCCCACACACACACACACTCCACCCCGTCACACCTACATTTTTCTTGTTTTTTTTTTTTTTGTTATTTTTTAAAACTTTTTTGTTCCAACACTGAATTCCCAAAGAAAAGCTTTCTGTCGGCTCTTTACAGACGCGCACAGCGAACACACACATTCATATCTACAAACATAGTGTGTGTGTGTGTTTTGTACATGTAAACTTTCAATATAAACAAATCTATGAATTTCGAAGAAAATAAATGCTAGAAGCGGTGTTCGTTTATGGTGTGTTTGTGTACGTACTATATATACATCTGTGGAAACATATATAATGTGTGTATGTATGTCTGTATATATGTGTGTTGTATATATATATATATATATATATATATATATATATATATATATATATATATATATGTGTGTGTATACATGTGTATAATATATGTGTATAGATGTGTGTGTATATATATGTGTATATATATATGTGCGTGTACATCTGTATGTATATATATATGTATGTATATATGTATGTGTAATATATGTATATATGTATGTGTAATGTGTGTATATGTGTATATATGTGTATATATATATATATATGTATCTATCTATATATATAGACACACACACACACACACGCACACACAAATATGTGTATATATGCGCGTGTGTATACACACATATACATATTAATATATGTATATATAAATAAACGTATACGCACATATATTTATACACATATACGCCTTTGTATACACATATATACACACAAATACGCAAAGATACAGTCACACACATTCTTTTTGCCTGTGTTTATGTATGTATAATATTCTATGTTGCGTTATTTAAATTTATGAAGAGATAACGTTCTGGTACAGCTTGTACATAAGTTACTTTCAATGTTGTATCGCCACTGTTTTGGATGTTCTCTCAGCCGGGCCTTGCTTTTATAGTCGTTTCTAGCTCCAATATGGCCGCTGTCACATGAGTGGAAGAAATACAAGAGTAATCAGCGTCCGTGTGTATGCTTCCTGTCCTTCTGTTGTTCCATTCCCTGCCCAAGCTCTTCAAGATCATCAGTGTAGGACCACGTCATCAACCGAAATTCTTTGTTAGTGTGGTTTTAATACAGGGTGCTCACAAATTACCTTTATAATTTGAAAAATACACCAGGAAAAAAGAACTGAAAATGAAGGGTAATTGGTTAGTTTACTGGAAAAGCTTTGGCAAACAAATAAAGTTCTATTAGAAGCATCACAACACTTTATTGATATTAATTTAACATGCAAAGAAGTTGATTGATGGATTTCATCTTTAATTAGTACAATGAACTATGCAGATTGTGAAAATTTATGGACACCCTGTATAAGTGAAGTTTGGCTGTTATTTTTAGCAAGTCAAATTTCTCTTTGTTCACTTGGCCTCTCTCACCACCTCCGTTTGTATGTATATATATCTTCCGTTCTTTGTTGTCCCCTTTTCTCATATTAGATTTGCGGGTTAGTACAAGAACGCTTCAGAATGGTGATTCTGTTCTTGTTCATGTTTTCGTTTATCTGTTTAGTTATATATTTCATTCGCTGCTTCCTCCCTCTTTTTTACGCTTTCTTTTCTACTCCCCTACTATTCTATTCTATTCTTCAAGCTATGTCCTTTCCTCTTCTAGTAGATGGGCTACCTTGATATAAACTACCTGAGGCTGTATTGTATATAAAGGGTGTATTTGCACTATCGTTCATATTTTGAAATATCTGACGAAGATGTTGTGTAAGAGATGAATTCCTTTCTCTCTTTTGTGCAGTTATCTGAAACGTGCGTATTAAATGCATTCAAAATATCAATATTTGGTTTGACTTCATTATCTCCGTCATCGCTATCCGTGGACAAGATATCTCCTTTGGAAGCGCCCGGATTTTTTCGGTGTGATACGACACGCGTAGGCACATTTAGTTTCATATCTTCAGCGACTTTCGCCCCTCCCTCACTAGAAGCATGAATATTGATGCTAACTTTTTTCTCCTCGAGAAATAAATGTTTCGTTGGGCATGAATTTCCAGAATGCAGTTTCAACAACATTGTATGCTTATACTCTGGTGCGTACTGCTTCAAAATCCATTTTTTCCAGCTACCCAGGATAGATAAGTAGTCGCTTCTGTAGTAGCGCTGACAGCTTCGCTAGTTATTATGTTGTACAAATTCGAGTGCTTTTCGTACCTTTTAAACCAGTCTTTACTAGCCAAAAAAAAGGTTCTTCATTAGAAATGTATGCATGTACCCAATATGTTTGGATGTGTAAGTGGATGCAGATGGATGGATGGTAGTATTTTTTATTTATTTATAGTTTCAGCTTAGAGCTGCGGCCATGCTGTGAATCGTTACATAGATTTTGATTGTTTCTGCCTTTACAAATACTTTTATGCTAGCTTAAGTAGAAGGGTCATCTTGAAGCTGAAGATAGACACGTTCCCTAACGGTCAAGCCGTAGCTGAGTTTTCCAAGTTTCATCTGGAGAGGAAGGTTATGGTGGTAAATGAAATTTTCACACCGTAAATTCATTCGAAGTTGATTGATATTGGTAAACAGAGTTCGAGTGACTGGACCTACTTTCATGAGGTGCCCGTTATGGGGAAAGATGACAGCTGGAAGATGCCACAATACCCTTGATTGGGCTTAGTAATCCTAGATTTATGGGGTTCCTTGATTGGCACCGAATCGGAGCTTTCGTCATACTATGTTACTGATAATTTCTTTGCTTGATTTCATGTAAACACCCTCAATCTTGTATCCTGTGTTTTGTACTGCTACCAACGTCAATAAAACTACTACTACTACTACTACTACAGATTGACAGTCGTTCCTGAATCATGGGGAGATACCTTGCAGTATTAGTTCCTAGTCTTTATGTACTAGTTGAGTGTGGTCGGTAAAATATAAATACGTACTTGTCGAGTACTAATGACGATGTAAAATCGTCATGCACCCGCCCTTCAAAATTGCCTTTCTGGTTCCGAAATTAGAAACGTTATTATTGAAAGGGTAGGGTTTGATAACGAAGGGTAATTTGGTTGCAACTTTTAGCAAGCAAAGTCGAGCGATCAATTTTTAGACGAATGGAAAGACTGCGATTGTTTAATTTCATAACAAAAACTTCTTCTGCTGGTGCTCTTGCTATTACGTAGTTATGAACTTCAACCCACCACTACCACCATCAACAACATTATCATCAGCAACTAGGCCAATTTATTAATACACTCGTCTCTATACCCTGCCGCCTCCCCTTTCACCCGAATATTATAATGTATCCGTTGTGCGTACCCCCATCTCTCACCCCCCCACCCCTCGCATTACCTTGTTATTCTGCGTCACAGCATGCTCGACTACATAACACACATTCATATTAATACACACTTACGCATACATTTATGTGTGCGTGTATATGAATATGAACATACAGCCTAACGGCCAAATTACTGGTTGTGTGGAACACCCAGGTGGCTGCCTGTTGACCTTTGTCTTATCTGCAGGTTTGGCCCTGTTAACTACAAGCTCTGCGTTGTGGTTTTTTTTTTTTCTCTCTCTCTTTGAAAGAGACACCCGCGCATGCGCCTTACTGCTCTTCTACAACACAACACACACAGACATGTGTACTGACAGTCACACACACACACACAATACCTGCGGCATATAAGTGAGTACAGAAAGACGGTGATACGCTTCAGCAAACTTGTTATCCTTACAAGGTGTAAAGGAAGATGTGTGTATCTACAGGGCATTACAACTTCTGATTCCACAAGTACACACAAACACACATATACAGAGACCTATAAAAGGATTCCTTTTGATAATAAAAGCGCTCTAATTTAATTATTTATTTTTTAGAGGATCAGGGAACGAATAGATTGAAGTCTCTACCCCAAGTTAGTGCTTATAAGAAAAATACTCCAGCCGTTTCGAACCCATATATAATCGTAGAATCACAAAATATGCACATTCCGTGGATTGTAAATGTTTTTTTTAAATCTCCTTAATAGCATGGTTCGTGT
>NC_068982.1:56593182-56598182 GCF_001194135.2 Octopus bimaculoides | reverse complement strand
TGCAAAAAAGGACGTGTGCGTTCAATAATGTAATAATACAAAGAATATATATACATGTATACACACATATATGTACATACTTACATCTACATGTGTATATATATGCATATCAGGGTACAGGACGTTAGAACAATGAACTACAGACAACGGAACGAACACGTAGGAAAACGGAAAGCCACTTGGAATATTCCTTCATCGGCTCTCTATTCTAACCTGACGTTTCGAAGAGCTTCGAAACATCAGGTTAGAATAGAGGCAGCTGATGAAGGAATATTCCAAGTGGCTTTCCGTTTTCCTATGTGTTCGTTCCGTTGTCTGTAGTTAATTGTTCTAACGTCCTGTACCCTGATATGCATATATGTACACATGTAGATGTAAGTATGTACATATATGTGTGTATACATGTATATATATTCTTTGTATTATATATGTATATATATATATATATATATATATATATATATATATATATATATATATATATATATATATATATATATATATATATTGAAAGAAAGAAAATGGCGAAAGATGGATGTATGAATAATTTATTTGTATGATATAAAAATGTTGAAATAAAAAAAAAATAATAGTACAAATAAATTACAAGTAGTAAAATACAAAAAGAAAATGGGAGATGCAAAAACAAACAAACCCACATATATGTTCCGGTTTTAAGCCCCTAGTTGATATGCAATTCTAAGCATTTGGTTATATGCTAAGAATGGTATCATTTTTAACTATATGGGGCAGAACTTCTTCAAGGTTATTATGAGCTTATAGAAGTAAGGTTAACATTTTCTTGCATACAGAATTCTGTAGGCATCATTCCTATCTTTCTCCATTTTCTTTCTTTCAATATTAATACGTATTATTACAATAATGACTAACATATTACAGAGATTTTCTCATTATATAATAGTGATTAACCAGTGGATTTTTTTTGGATTATTTAATCCCGAATGTGGATCTAACATACTAGAATTGATTATACACACTCACACACATACAGGGTGCGTAAGATATTTGAGGACAGATTTATGTTTATAAAAAAAAAAAAGATATATATATATAATAACATAACTTTATTTATCAAAAAATGCTATGAGGATAAAAATAAATCTTTTCTATAATGTTATTCAATAAAGCCACCTTCAGTTTCAACAACTGCTTCTTTGAGATCTAAATCCTCTACATGCTCGAATCAAATGGTTCTGGTTCATTTTGGTCATTACACTGACTATGGCAGCTTTCAAAGAATCTTTGGTGTTGTGGGCGTGATCATTGACCTCTCTCTCAACAACGCTCTACGTGTAATAGTCCAATGAATTGAGATCTGGGGAATTAGGGGGCCAAATGTTAGGGGTTAATTTTCAGCAATCCATTCCTGTGTTACTAGAGCCATGTGTGATAGTGCAGAGTCTTACTGAAACACATATGACCTTCCATTGCATACGCTGTTTATCCAGGGCTTGATAATTGTTTCCAGGACCTCAGTGTAGGCTTTGTGGAAAAAAGTAAGGAGACATATTTCATTACTGACAACCCCTAAAACCATGACAGTCGCAGGAAATTTTGTATGCATAACACTTGGAACTTCAGAAGGGTCTGCACACAACCATCTTTCATTTCTTCAGTTAACTTTTTGATCTTGGTCGAAGTGTTCTCATTTGAGAAAAACCAATTCAAATCTTCTGCTGGATTTTTCAGTTTGTTTAAGAGCCTTTAAATCTGATGTACTGATTTTCTTTTGCTTTTTCTGACAAATTGACCTTTCCCTATCATATAAGACTTATATCTAATGTCTTCGTGAAAGTCTGCCATTATTATTTTCTGAAATAATGATTATACAGAGTTAGCAAAAAATGCAGCAATAACCCAACAGATCGTTTACAAAATGTCTTAAATAATGAGAATTTGAACTTTGCCGTAAATCTAGAATCATTAAATAATGTAAGTTTAGTGATTATAAACTCGCTCTATCAGCTTGCAGAAAGAGGGTATTAGAAAATTACAGATGTGTGACGAAAGATTTTGACAACCAATCAATAATTAACTGATCAACAATAAAGAGGCGAACTACAATTTCTACGCGCGTTGTTATTAATCGAACGGTCCTAAAATAAAGAAAAAAAAAATAAGGCAATATCGATAACGATACATTTTCAAATCCAGAATCTTGCAAAGCAAATACAAACCCGAAATATACACATATGAAGTCGGCGAATTGGCAAACTCGTTAGGACATTGGACGGAATGCTTTCAGTATTTGTTTTGACCATCTGTAAACTAAGTTCAAATCCTGCCGAGGTAAACTTCGCTTTTCATTTTTTTTTTTTAAAGAGTCGATAAAAAGACGTACCAGTCCGAGGTGGTGGATTAGCGGAATTGTATGAACGTTGGCGAGCGAAATCCACCCATGTTGCAAGCATTTGTGCCAGGTTTCTTCAAAGCACAAGCATGGTCCGAATGCTTCTCACAAACTTTTGAAGCCCTATAAAGCAGCGATTCTCTACCTTTTTTTTTTATTCTGTGGACTAGTTTCCTGCAAAACAATCCAGGGGATCACGCGCATAACAAAACAATAAAGTGCATGATATATAACTTAACTATTACATATATCTACTGTGTAAGTAATAATATGTAACGTATGTAATGCCAGAACACCTTGCAAACTACGATAGTCAAAATCTTTTATCTTTTCCTTGTTTAAGTCATTAGATTTTGGCCAAGCTAGGGCACTGCCTTAAAGAATTTTAAGCGAACGAATCGATATCTTTTAAGCCTGGTACTTATTCTATCGGTCTGTTTTGCCGAACTGCTAAGTCACGGGGACGTCAACACAGCAACACCAGGTGCCAGGCGGTTGTGGAGGGCAATCAGATACAGAGATATGTTGTGTGTAGATATATATATATATATAATATTTACGACGGACTTCTTTCTGTTTCTAGCTACCAAATCGCAAGGCTTTTCGATCGGCCCGAGGCTATAGTAGACACTGTCCAAGTTACCACGCAGTGGGACTGAACCCAAAGCAATGCGGTTGGGAAGCAAACTTCTTACCACACTGCCACGCCTGCACAAATAAAATTTTAAAATTCATTCTTTCTCTGCGTCCTGGTACCAAATAATTCACGGCCCGCTGGTTGGAGACCCCTGCTGTAAAGTGTCGTAGATACTACCGCTTCTCCTGATTAAAAGGCTAAAATGAAAGCTGCATATTTTAGTTCTCTTTAATTGATATTTCCAATTGCCAATTGATTGATCTTGGTATATAATTCAATCAAAAGATGGTGAGCTGGCAGAATCGTTAGCACGTCTTGACGTTCTGAGTTCAAACTCCGCCGTTGCACACTCTGCCTATTGTCTTTTGTGGGTGGATAAAATAAGTACCGGTTTAGTACTGAGGTCGTTGTAATCGACTTACCCCTCCACCAAAATTGCTAGCCTTGTGCCAAAATTTGAAATCAATATATCATTCATTCTAGTTCTGAATGTTGTTTCTCGTCCTTCTGTCCAATGCAGATAGAATGTCTTGTTATGTGACATAACAGTTAAATTACTAGCAAATTCCGCCGGAGTAATAGATCAAATCGTGCCTCTACTGGAAAGAAATAGCAACGAAAATCACTCTCACATCACGCCGTATTTTCTTGGAGGAGTGGTGGTGGGGAATATATTGGGAGGGTGTAGGTAATTTTGGATTACTTAAATTATGCATGAATAGAAAAAAAATAACTGGGATAATTAGTGACACTTGCTACAAGTCTGCTGGATTACGGGCTGACCTCGAGTTAAACAACAATCAGTTCGCTGTAGATTTACGGATGTAGGTGTACACACGCACGCACGCCTTTTAAAACCAATAGGTTTATCTGTGAAAGAAAAGGGGGGGGGGTAGGATTAGGTGTTTCGTAGGTCTAATTTTTCCCCGATGGGGAAGGTAAAAAAAAAAAAAAATGGCGACGGGTGAGAGTTCACGGTAGATTTCTTATCTGCCAGTGACAAATTTACCGCCGCTCCTCACGCACGCAAACTTTAGATAGATAGAGGTCTTTGTGGTTCATAAATGTATATAGACAGGGTAAGAGAGTAAGCACGAAGTTCGATGCCCCAAAAACTAGTCACACTCCAATGTGAAGAGCATTGAACTTAGCGTTTATATCCTCTTGGCTAACCCGTTTTCCCTCTCCCTTTTACCTCCACCTTCTTCTTATACTACTGTTGCTACTCCTACTATTATTACTACCAATAATACTGCTGCTACTACTACTATTATGATTACTGCTGCAGTTACTACACTACTGCTTGTACTACCGTTCCTACTAATAATACCAGTGATGCTACTACTACTACTAATAATAATAATAATAATCCTTTCTACTAAAGGCACAAGGCCTGAAATTTGGAGGTGGGAATTTGGTCGATTACATCGACCCCAATACGCAGCTGATACAATTTATTGACTCCGAAAGAACGAAAGGCAAAGTCAACCTCGGCGAAATTTGAACTCGGAACGTTGCGATGGGCGAAATACTGCTAAATATTTTGTCCAGACTGCTAACGATTCTGCCAGCTCGTCTATTAATAATGAATACTAGTGATGCTACTACTACTACTTACTACTCATACTACTGTAACTACTACTAAAGCAGCAACAGCAGCTGTAGAATCCCTCAGTTTTCTGGTATTCGACATTTGGGTTGTTGTATTTTAAATCTATCGCCCAATTTTATGCCCCTTCTTGTTTGTTCCTTTGGTACCTTTAGCAGTTTTCACCCAGTTATGTATTTGGGTCAAGGCTCTTGTTTAAGGATCATTTACTCTCGCTTACCAGTTTCGGGGGCCATTCCTGATTCACTACCAACACCAAGAAAGAATAAAGCATGGACACTGCCCTTTACTTCCTTGAATAAGTAAAAATTAAAAAAAGTCCCTTTTTGTCCTACTAGGGCAGCGGTTTTCAACGGGGGTCTGTATGACCCATGGGGGTCCTT
>NC_068982.1:56590780-56592488 GCF_001194135.2 Octopus bimaculoides | reverse complement strand
CAGTATTTTCTATTAAAAAGCGTTCCTGTCTTATACCTTTTTATTTTCTTTCAGCAAAGTGTGTCGGGGGGGGACAATATCCAGTACGTCCTATATTTAAAAAAATGAGACAGTACAGATTTGACTGTCAATTCTAGCATGTCAAAAGTTCCCTTGTTAAGGTTCCCTTGTATGTAAAATTGTAGTCTGTTTCTGCATCAAGTATCGTATGTAGATCACGGCATTGTTCTCGAGTTCAATCTTGAAGGAGTTGTGGACATTTCAGTATTCCATCCGTAATGAGGAGGCGAGCTAGCAGAATTGTTCTACGCCTGACAAAATGCATAGCAGCATTTCGCCCGTCTTCGTGCACTGAGTTCAAATCGACTTCACCTTTCATCCCTTTTGGGGTAGATAAATTAAGTACCAGTTCAGCACTAGAGCAGGCTTATAGAAAATAATTAAGTACTGGGGTTGGTTCGTTCGACTAAAGATTCTTGAAGGCGGTGCCCCAGTATGGCCACACTCTAATGACTGAAACAAAAGATAATAAACCCGTAATAAGAAAAGAATCTCATGAAAACTTCAATTAATTAGTGATTTAATGTTCTTTTGTAAAATTCATCCCAGTTTAATTTTATACATTTAATAATTAAACTTCATTTAGTTTTCGAATACATGTGATGTCATTATATGAAATGAGTTACTACTGTGATTACAATGCGACTTAAAATAGTTTTTAATTACTTTAACTCTTATTTATGGTATTTAAATGAAATGTAATATCTCTTGCTGCGACTTTTATTTCCGTTCACCGTAATATGTGTGAACAGATGTATAAATAAAAATCTAACATAAATTCATGTTTGTAATGTCGAATGAACGGGCCCTGCATTTACATAGTGCTTATTTTATCGACCCTGGAAGGATAAAAACAGAATCATTGACCGTCGTGCTAACGATTCTGTCACCTCGCTGCCTAATAATAATAATAATAATAATAATAATAATAACAGTAATAATAATAATAATAATAACCCTTTCTACTGTAGTCAAAAGGCCTGAAATTTTAGGGGGAGGGAGCCAGTCGATTACATCTACCTCAGTACTCAACTGGAACGTGATTTATCGACTCCGAAAGGATGAAAGGCCAAGTCGATCTCGGCGGAATTTGAACTCAGAACGTGAAGATAGATGAAATACCGCTAAGCATTTCGCCCGACGTGATAACGATTCTGACAGCTCGTTGCCTTAATAATTATAAGAAGAATGGTTTCAAATTTTCCACAAGGGCAGCAGTTTTGTGGGGAGGACATTAGTCGATTACATCTACCCCAGTATTCAACTGGTACATATTTTATCGACCTCGGAAGGATGAAAAGCAAAGTCGTTCTCGGCGGAATTTGAATTCAGAATGTGAAGATAAACGAAGCATTTTGCCTGTCGTGCTAAAGGCTCTGCTAAGCTTGCGAGCAATTTCGGGGTAGGGAATAAGTCGATTACATCGAGCGCAATACTTCACCGATACTTTATTTTATCGACCCCGAATGGATGAAAGGTAAAGTCGACCTCGGTGGGATTTGAACTCAGAATAATAGGCAAACTTTACTGCAATTTTAATTCAAAGCGTTAAGGGGTAACTATACAATAATTTGTCCGACGAACTATTGAATTTAAGCCATTCATCAGCAAAAGAATCCCTAAGTTACGGGGACGTAAATATACCATC
>NC_068982.1:56588667-56590770 GCF_001194135.2 Octopus bimaculoides | reverse complement strand
CACACACACACACACACACATATATATCTGTATATGACGGGCTTCTTTTAGTTTCTGTTTAGCAAATCCACTCACGAGTGTTTGATTGGTCCAAGGCTATGGTGTAAGGTAGGATTCAGTGGGACTGAACCCGGAACCATGTGGGTGGGAAGCAAGCTTCTTTACCGCACAGCCACGCCTACGTCTGTATATTACTCTTTACTCTTTTACCTGTTTCAGTTATTTGACTGCGGCCACGCTAGAGCACCGCTTTTAGTCGAGCAAATCGACCTCAGGACTTATTCTTTGTAAGCCTAGTACTTATTCTATCGGTCTTTTTTTTGCTGAACCGCTAATTATGGGGACGTAAACACACCAGCATCGGTTGTCAAGCGATGTTGGGTGGGGACAAACAGACACACAAGCATATACATACACACACATACATACATACATACATGTATGTATATATATATATATATATACATATATGTATGTATATATATATATATATATACACATGCATATATACGACGAGCTTCTTTCAGTTTCCGTCTACCAAATCCACTCACAAGGCTTTGGTCGGCCCGAGGCTATACTAGAAGACACTTGCCCAAGGTGCCACGCAGTGGGACTGAACCCGGAACCATGTGGTTCATTAGCAAGCTACTTACCACACAGCCACTCCTACGCCTATATACATATACATTTTTTTCATGTTACACACACATATACGAATATGAACATACATATATATATACACACACACACATACATACATAAATACATGCGCAGGAACATGTACGGAGAGTCTTTGAAAAGAGGGTGCAGTTGATGTACGTGATATCCTATTCCGGAAGATTTCTTGGGATATCAGAAAATGCTTTCAGATATTGAAGACATTCACAGGAGGAGATGGCGACATGAAAAGATACTTTGTAACCATTGATAATATGAAAACACCCTCTGGAGGGCTCTCTTTCTCCCTCTCTACGCGCACGCGCGTACGCAGACACACGGACACGTGAATACAGACACGTGTACACACATAAACACATAACTACTCACAAACATGTACATACATACATATATATATATATAAACTACATGTTGCACACGATAAATTCAGCTGAGATCATCAGGCCAAGAAATTACATTTTTTTTTTAATTAACTATTTCTGTTTATCGTGTGTGTGTGTGTGTGTGTGTGTGTGTTTCCGTGACAGTCATTGACTCTCATATAAGCGTTACTAATGTTAATTAAAGATTGTGTATGTGTGTGCGTGTGTGTTTCCTTTAATAAAGTCACTCGCTGGCTAATCACCACGTCTTTCTTTCCTTCTCTGCTGTCTCGGTTACAGCATTTCTGATCGCAGTTGTTGTTGTTGTTGTAACCATAGTTGCTGCTACTGCTGTTGTAGTTGTAGTAATCATGAGGACACGGTGGCGGTGGTGGTGTTTCTTTGAACGGACGGCAGTTTTTATTAGATTTCGTGGTAATGAAACAACTGATGTAACATGGTTTTACAGTATAGTATTTATTTGTGGTTGTTGTTGTTGCGATTATTTAGTCCTTTCCTTTTGTTGTTGTTGTTGTTATTCCGGTTGTTTTTTTTTTATACTGATTTTATTTATTCTATTATATTTATAGTGTCAAGATCGATGGCTGTGTGTGTATTGTGATTCGTATGATTAACGTATCTTTATAATTAGGTATTAATGTTTGGCTTGGTGGGAGGCGCAGACATGGCTGTGTGGTAAGTAGCTTGCTTACCAACCACATGGTTCCGGGTTCAATCGTGGGCAAGTGTCTTCTTCTATATCGTCGGACCGACCAAAGCCTTTCAGACGGAAACTGAAAGAATCCCGTCGTAGACGGGACCTTGATGACTGCTATAAAGCAGGAAAGCATACTAGCCCCTATATATATTTAATACTTAATATTTCATACATTCAATAAAACATTCAATACTTCATTTCATTTTACTATTTATATTATATATTCCATATTTTATATCCCACATTAATTTTATAAGAATATAAATAAAACATAAAAAACAGAATTGGAACTCTTTTAAATAATATATTCCTCTATACATTATCATACAAACCCCTTTATATATA
>NC_068982.1:56576379-56588506 GCF_001194135.2 Octopus bimaculoides | reverse complement strand
GTAGCTTAGCGGTTCGGCAAAAGAGACAGACAGAATAAGTACTAGGCTTATAAAAAATAAGTCCTGGGGTTGATATGTTCGACTAAAGGCGGTGCACCAGCATGGCCGCAGTCAAATAACTGAAGCGAATAAAAGAAAATATAGTTCCGGGCCGGTCCCATTGTGAATGAACATAGTCTGTTTTCTCTCTCTTTCTCTCTCTCTCTCTCTCTCTTTTTCTCTTTCTCTCTTTCTCTCTCTCTCTCTTTCTCTCTCTCTCTCTCTCTCTCTCTCTCTCTCATATTGCATTATCACATTTATTTTTGTCTACATAGATACGTACACTACGTTCTCTCTAACAAATCTCTAATCATCGATTCAACGCCCATTTTCCATGCTTGCGTTGACCACACAGAATTTGTTGAGGTAGTTTTTTCTACAACCAAACGCCCTTCCGGTCGCCAACCATCACCTGTTTCCAAACAAGATATTGTTTTTGCAGCGCTAGATATGTTTTCATAAAAGCCTAGAAACGAGCAACTCCGCTTGTATGACGATAAAACTTCGTTTACAATCATTGCATACTGTCAAGGCACACACACACATACACACATATTTACGCACGCGGTGGGTTTCTTTCAGTTTTCATCTATCAGATCCACTCACAAAGGCTTGGGTTGGCCATGGCCTAGAGTAGAAAACACTTACCCAACACCATATGGTTGGGAAGCAAGCTTCTTAAACCGCACACCCGTGCCTGTGCTAATCAGTTGCTTATATTCATAGATTCTCTTAGAATATTCTTCATTGCAGATAGTCATTAAAAATAATAAAGTACATATAAAAAGGCGCAGGAGTGGCTGTGTGGTAAGTAGCTTGCTTTCCAACCACATGGTTCCGGGTTCAGTCCCACTGCGTGGCACCTTGGGCAAGTGTCTATTATTGCCTCAAGCCGACCAAAGCCTTGTGAGTGGATTTGGTAGACGGAAACTGAAAGAAGCCCGTCGTATATATGTATGTGTGTGTATATGTTTGTGTGTCTGTGTTTGTCCCCCCACCATCGCTTGACAACCGATGCTGGTGTGTTTACGTCCCTGTAACTTAGTGGTTCAGCAAAAAGAGACCAATATAATAAGTACTAGGCTTACAAAGAATAAGTCCTGTGGTCGATTTTCTCGACTAAAGGCGGTGCTCCAGCATGGCCACAGTCAAATGACTAAAACAAGTAAAAGAGTAAAAGAGTATTCTAAAAAAAATAAGGGTGAATGGCAAGGGAAGTCATAGGCTTGGGACTTGCTTCCTTTTGTAGTAAATTTCACATTATGAAATTATTCTTTATTCTTTTACATGTTTCAACCCTAAGGCTGTGACTGTGGCCATCCTGGACCACCGTGAATAATTTGTCTGCCACATTGTGAAATTCTTGTGAGAAATTTTTATCTTTTAAGTTTTATGGATGAGAACAGCTGCTTAAAGAAGTGCCACACTCTAATTGTGGAGGGTATCTGTGGAAGGGGTAGAGCCAGGAAGACGTGGGACAAAGTGGCAAGGATCTTCAGGCATTGGGCCTCACTGAGAAAATGACAACGGACCGGGAGATGTAGTAATTTGCTGTACTTGAAAGTACACATCAAGCTAAGCAAAATCACTGTCTTCCACACATACAGACTTACACCTTTCAGGTGCCAGTGTCACTTAAAAAGCTCCCATACTGGTGCTCCATGAACACACCCATGGGCTTGTAAAAAGCATGCAGCAATTCTGTTAAGTGGTTAGCGTGAGGAAGGGCATCCAGCTGTAGAAATCATGCCACAACAAACTGTTGGAGTCTGGACAGCTCCCTGCCAGCCAGCTCCATATCAAACCGTTCAACCCATACCAGCATGGAGAGCAGGCATTAAACGATGATGATGAAACTTATGATCAGGACTTAATATAGCAAGTTTACCATGTTTTTTTGTTTTTTTTCTGTGAGAAATCTTGCAAGAATATTCAATGCATCAGTTGACATTTGATGTTGGTATTTGTTTCAATATTTTTGCCTATACTAGTACTCATTTGTTTGGCACATATTTAAATTCAATAGTTAGAATTGCAAAGTTAATTGGAATAATGATAATAATGATGATGATGATGACAATGAAGAGGAGATGAAGTTTAAGAATAGATGTAGAAATAAAAAAGAAAACCAACCACCCTTATGAGACCAAAAAAAAAGAGAGCCTAATTAAATCCTAGAATTCTTAAAGATCTAAGGAAATTTGTAAGATCTGGTATGAAAGCTGGTGAAAGTCTTTTGCTCAGTGAAATGTGTGTTATTTCTTTGAACATCTTTGTAGTCTTTTGGGTTCTTTTTTTTTTTCCTTTCTTTTTAATCCTTCTCTTTACTTCACTTTTTTTTTTTTTCCCAGTAGTCCCATACCAGCATGAAGTTTAAAAACTTGGTTAACAATCTCTAGGAAGTTATTGTCAGTTTGCTATTGACAGTATTATCATTAACTATCTTATTACATGAAATTAGATTATAGACTTCTTTGTGGCCATGTGAATCTAAACATACTAAAACGTGCATGCACAAACACACTGCATACTGCACGTTACATACATAGACATGAGCACATGAACACATTTGACTGCAGCCAAGCTGGAGCAAGCCTTGGAGGGTTTTTTTAATCAAACAAATCAGCCCCAAGACCCTTTTTTTTTTTTTCAAACTTAGTACTTATTCTAGCTGTTTCTTTTGTCAAATCATTAAGTTATCGGGACGTAAACACACCAACGCCAGTTGTCAGGCAGTGATGGGCGGGGTGTGGGGGGACAAACATAGACGCAAAGAAACGCACATACACTCATATATATATATACATAATTAAGGGATCAGCAACAGTTGCTTCACCACATACCGAAATTTAGAAATAGCAGTTTGCTATGTGGTGAAGCAACTGTTGCTGATCCCTTAATTATGTTTATAAATTTGAAAGAATTTTTTAAATAAGTTCTTTACCGATAATGGTTTTGTACATATCGAACTACTTGGTAAAAATTATTAATTATTAATTTATTAATAAACTAATAATCCTTTACCCTATATATATATATATATATATACACTCTCACACACACACAGCACAACAGGCTTCTTTCAGTTTCTGTCTATCAATTCCACTTGCAAGTCTTCGGTCAGTTCAAGGCTACAGTAGAAGACACTTGCCCAAGGTGCCACACAGTTGGACTGAACTTGGTTGGGAGGCTAGCTTCCTAGCACACAGCCACACCTGCACCTATGTTGTGTATTTTTACAATAACAACTAGATCACAAGGTTAACCCTCTTGCCTCTCAGTATGGTATTACAAAAAGGAAAAAAAAATATTGTAGGGTAGGGGTTCTCAACCGGGCTCCATATGGCCCTTGGCGGTCCATACAAGATTTTCTTTTTGAAACTGATGTGCAATAAATTGCTTATACTTCTACAACACAAAATATTTTAACCTTTTTATACCATTCCTAATAATACTTAATTATGAAAATATATATCTTTAATCATTGGAAGGATCCATAGATAAAAAACAGTCGAGAACTACTGGTGTAGGGTTTATAAACCAAGAGCTTATGGGAAGATTCTGGTTTATATACAACAATTTCTACTAATATTCATTTTACAGTAAATTTCAGAAAAACTGATCAAACTGTTTGAATGATGTTAAAATTTGCTAGCATTTGTGATTGGTGTGAGTAGGCTAATAACACACACACACACACACACACACACACACACACACACACACACACACACACCCACCCACATATAATCAGGTCGCTCTGTCTGGTGTAGGTTTGTTTATTCAAATTGTCATGTTTGTATATAGGTTAATGTAAACCTGATCACCGTTTTTTGTAGATGGTTGAATTTCTACACTTATTAGTAGTTATTCCCCTCTACACTCTGAGGGTGTTAAAAAAATATATGAACCATCTAAATTATAACCTATTTTCTTTCATTTTTGTTTTTAGCTTTTTTATTTATTTAATCATTTGCTATTACTTTAAATTTAACCTGACACGGACTGGTATTTGGAGAACAAGTTGTCAAAATAGCTATATAGATGTTGTGAGGTGGCGAAAACTAAATGATTTAAGTTTCCCCTATTTCCTTAAACCTTTTTGGTTCAAACCCATTATTAACTCTGCTTCATCATATACAACTGCTCAATTGAAAAAAACATTTTTTATCATAATTTTAGGAAAGATCATTTTGTTAAACTTTTGCCTGTCTCTGTATCACATGTGATATAACTTTTTCTTCTTGGTGTCTATGCATCATATCTGATACAATTCAAATTTATTTTTCAACCTTATGATAACTTGAGATTTATGAAAGGAAATATTTACATGCCTCAAAATGTATGAAACAAGGACTAACTAAAAACCTGAAAATAAGCATGGACATTTGCAGTCAAATGACTGAAACAAGTAAAAGAGTAAAGAGAGTATTGTTCATTTTTATGACAGACTGATACTCTATGTATCCTACTGTTGAATTGCATAGCTTAGTGGTTAGGATGTTACTCTAATGATTGTAAGGTAGTGGTTTCAGTTCTTGGACTGGGCAATGCATTGTATCCTTGCACAAAACTCTTTTCATGTTGCTCCAGTCCACTCAGCTGGCAAAAATGAGTAATCCTGCAATGAACTGGCACTTTGTCCATTGGGGAATATATCACAGAATCTAGGAAACCAGCATTATGAGCCTATGGCCCAAGAGGAACCTTTGCCCTCCTTTATGATGTGCCCTTTTACAATTATATTGCTTAGATTTTTTAATATTACTTGCTTTAGCTAAATCAACTATTAGGAATTGCCACCAGTATGTGCGTGTGTATGCACACACACATCTTCAACATGTTAGGCTTTAGGAAGGGCATCCAGATGTAGCAACCATGCCAATACACACACACACACACACACACACACACACACACACACACACACACACACACACACACACACACACACACACACACACACACACACACACACACACACACACACACACATATGCACACATTTTCTGAGTATTTAATTGTATCTAATCTTGGATGTTCTTTGTTCTTTCAGCTGGAGAATGTAAGGTGAACATGTGTCAAAAACACTGGCCAGCTTACCATATAAGCAGAAACAAAGACTCCTCTAACTCTGACTCGCACTCGTGCATTTCTCTGCGAACGACCTGGCATTGCATACACAAAGTGACACACGGCTGTGCGGGGAGCCTAGAGTATTACACCGAAAAGTCACGCGTGAAAAGTCAGATGGAACTGTACAAGTGTCCCTTTGATGGAGATATTTACAACACAACCAATGCAATACAGAGACCACCAGCACACCCACCAGACCCCGAGTGTATTTACAATGGGAAAGGGGCTTACAAACATTGTGGGTTGTTCGGTGATCCTCACCTACGGACGTTCGATCATAAGTGCCAAACTTGCAAGATTGAAGGGGCTTGGCCCTTAGTCAACAATAAACATCTAATTGTCATGGTAACAAATAAGCGAGTTGGTCTGGATAGTAGTGCTACAGCTACAAGCTTGGTAGGTTTCTAATTTCTGTCCTTTTTTATTTTTATTTATTTATTTATTTTTTTTCATATAACAACACTGACTAATTAGTGCTGTTTCTTGTTTTTAATTGTCCTTTCATCTTCTGGGGTTTTTTTCCCCCCACTTCTCTTGCTAATTTTTTACCAATTTCTGAAGAGAGATGCGTCTTTCATACTTTCTTCTGATACAAAAAAAGTGTTTTCTCATTTGACCAATTTACAGTTCCTTCAACAATTCCTATTTTGTTTTTGTTTTAAAAGCTTTTGTGTTTGCCTATCATATATGTCTTTACAATTGCATGCACACATATACTCATACACACATAAACATAGACACATATGTTTACACAAGCACATATGTAAGGAATTTTACACATATCTACATAAATGTATAGATATTTACATAGCGCAAGCATACACAATATATGCATACAGAATTTTACACTCACACACAAGTATACATTTATGCAAACTTACACATCTATACACAATCTTGCATTGTACACATGTATACACACAAACATACATGCACATACTTACACGCTTACGCATTTTCTTTTAACATGCCGATGATATGTGGGAATTTTATGGTTGGGTGTCTTGACTTTTTGATTGTAAGGAAATTACTAAAGTTCACAGGGACTTGAATATTTCCATTCTCAGGTTTCATTTAGTTTGGTCTTTCTGAAAATTGGAATTCCTCATCCACCAGGAAATATCTTTCATCAGCTTTATAAGCACACATGTACATAACTTTAGCTATTCCTACTCCTTATTTCCAATGAGTTAAGGCTAGCTAGCGCAGTTGTTTACATTAACCTTCTGAAATTGTCTGTATATTTGAATATTCTTTTGAGGACTCTGGTTTTTGAAATGTCATCATTTGAATGTATAACGGCGCTGTTTGGCTTTTGTGGAATTCTCACATTAGAAATGCTTTTGAATTTAAGAATTACAACTGAAAAGAGTTGGAAATTGCACTCTGACAACTTGTATAAATATAGCTATTTGTGGCTGAGACGAAGAAGAAATTGGTTTGGCTTACATAATCAAAAGAACATCTGAAATTAAAAACAAACTCTTCTCGGGTGGCCATCCATACTACAAAAGAAATATATCACTAAAAAGGGGGTGTTGTCTGTTCACTCACCAAGATCTTAAATGATAAAATTAAATACCTATTTCTTTTGTTTTTTTTTTACAAATAATGATTTTTTTTTTGTTTTTGTTTTTGTTTTGAAATCCCCCTTCAGTTAAAAGTAACACTTTAGAAAAAACGAAAAAATTAGAGGAATGTATAACTGTGTGTTTGTCTAGATGTAGCTGATGTAGGATTTAGATAAAGGGATGAACTTATTGTTTTAGAATTGCTATATGAATAATGAGATGTTGACGATATAGAATTTGGTCTTTGCATCGATATTAAAGCTAAAAGAAACGAGTATCTCTGTAATTTCTCATTTTCATGTCGTCTTTCTCTTTTTTGTCTGAATTTTAGAATAGAATAAAAATACTGTACTAGTCTTAAAGAAAAAGAGCTGAAAAAAATATTAGTATACGTTCAAATTTTGAAGTATTGAAACCTCTAGGAGCAAAATTTTTCCTCATAATCTGTGTCCTTTCATTATATTTTATTTGTATATATTGTCAGCATCTCTGAAAGTTCTAAAATTTAATGAAGATATTTGAGTTCATTGCATGGAGAGCTTTTAAAAAGCTTGAGCTAATGTTGCTTTCAAGTTTTGGCACAAGGCAAGTCATTTCAGAGGAGGGGTAGGTCATTCAGTTCACCCCCAGTGCTCAACTGATACTTATTTTATTGACCCCCTCCCCTCCCGCAAAAGGACGAAAGGGCAAAGTCAACCTCAGCAGAATTTGAATTCAGAATGTAAAAACAGACAAAATGTCACTAAGCATTTTGCTCAGCATGGTAATGATTGTCAGTTTACCCCCTTGAGCTAATAATATTAAGATGGAAAAATTGAGGGTTACAGTAAGACTAGTCATAATTCTTTCTAGTATAGGCACATTTGGAGAGCTGAGAGCTGGGCTAGTTAATTACATTATTAAAAATGGACAAAATACTACTAAACATTTTTCCAGCATGCTCACAATTCTGCCAGCTTGCTATTTTAACCTTTAACATTCAGATTATCCTCTCAATGCAGTCCTTATTCATTCACATTATTTTTACTTAATCAAGAATCATCTCAATGTTTCAGGATTACAATGATGTAATTTTATACTTTTACAATAACATTGGAGGGTAGGTGTGAGAGGCCAGATTTGGCCAGTTTAAATCCTAAAGGTTTAATAGGACTAGTAATATTCATTTCTTACATTAGCTCAAGGTTACAGTTTTAAATTGATCCTAGTGTTTGACTGATACACTGTTTCTTAGCTTCAGGTCCACCTTGATTTAACCTTTTTTGATATCAGCCCACTTGAGACCATCTATGATTCTATGATACAAACTTGATGTTTGAAATGATCTAAAGTCCAGCCAAATTTCATACTAATTTGTTTCAAATACCAGCTTAATAATGATTAACCCATATGAATTTAAACTGGCTAAATCCGGCCAAAATATTCCACCTGTTTATGTTCAAACTGGCCAGATCTGGCCTCTCATACTAATCCTACAATGTCTTTCTAAAAACTAACAATCACATCATCGAAATCTCAAAGCTTTGTGATAATGTATGATTCACTCAAAACAATGCGAATAAATAAGTTTTCTATTTGACAGAGTAATCTGGGTGCTAAAGGTTAAGTTATTTTATTAAATTTGTCATTATTTTCAAAATTAATTGAAATAAAAGGTATTTATTTCATCAGCAATATGGCAGCAAGTGTTAAGCAAACTTCCGATCAAAGTCGGTTTAATCAATTACCATTCTTTCTTTTTGATCTTGCATAGCACGAACCTCATTATCCAATGTTCTTGAGATTTGCAATTTGAGAGATATGTGCTTTAGCCAACTATCATTCCTTTTGATGTTGTATATCTAGGATCTCTTGTCATAAGTTCTTGAGATTTGTGATTTGAGAGAGATATGGCTGCTATTGCTAGCAGCATGAACACCATTGTAGTTTCTTTCATTGGCTTATTTAGTTACTTTCATCAACACTTGTGGAACTTGGAACTGAGTATGTGAAGAGACATAGATAATCACGCTAGGCCTTTTGTTTGGTACTCTACAAATTCTATCACATTTTGTATTAAGGGAATTAATAACAAATCGGGGCCTGTGAAAATTTTACTTTATAAAGTCTCTTAATTATCTTCTTCGGACGCATAAATTGATAGCACTTCGCAACCTCATTTCAACATGTTTTGAATTATGTCTTCAATTTCATTGAAACTTAAGCTGTTTAGCGTGTAAGGCAAACACACAAATGCTGTGAAAAGTTGAATAATAAATATAGATAATGATGACTGTGTAACTTGTTAAGAAACCCTGGGATAAAAAAAAAAAGGTGTCATAAATAAAATGTCATTAATACAATTAATGTAAACCAGAACTGATTATTTATCTTCAGGGTATGATCCTAAGTAGTGGAGGTGCAATGGCCCAGTGGTTAGGGCAGCAGACTCGTGGTCATAGGATCGCAGTTTCGATTCCCAGACCAGGCGTTGTGAGTGTTTATTGAGCGAAAACACCTAAAGCTCCACGAGGCTCCGGCAGGGGATGGTGGCGAACCCTGCTGTACTCTTCCACCACAACTTTCTCTCACTCTTACTTACTTCCTGTTGTGTCTGTAATTCAAAGGGTCAGCCTTGTCACACTGTCACGCTGAATATCCCCCAAGAACTACGTTAAGGGTACACGTGTCTGTGGAGTACTCAGCCACTTGCACGTTAATTTCATGAGCAGGCTGTTCCGTTGATCGGATCAACTGGAACCCTCGACGTCGTAAGCGACAAAGTACCAACAACAATGATCCTAAGTAGTCCACAAAGCTAAGTTTTATTTCAGAAGGGCAAGTAAGAAGCCAGTATTAACCCCTTAACGTTCAGATTAAATCGAATCATAATTCTCATTGACATTGTTGTAAATTTATCAGGTATTACTCCTTTACTCCTTTCAGTCATTTGGCTGTGGCCAAGCCTAGTACTTATTCTACTGGTCTCATTTTTGCCAAACCACAAAGTTACAGGGATGTAAACACACCAACATTGGTTGTCAAGCAGTGATGGGATGTGGGGACAGACACAGACATATGCATACAGATTGTATGTACAATGCAAAGTACAGACACAAAGACATATGCATACAGATACACACATACATATATATACATATATACATACATGATTGATTTATTTCAGTTTCCATCTATCATATTCACTCACAATGTTTGGTCAGCCCAAGGCAATAGTAGAAGACACTTGCCCAAGGGGCCACACAGTCATACCTGTGCCTCTTGTATTTTTTGAGATTTTGATGATGTGATTGTATATTTTTTTTAATGACATTGTAAGGTAGGTGTGAGAGACCCAAACTGATTGGTTTGAGCATAAAATGGATAAAATATGGGTAAAAGATTTGGCCAGTTTAAATACTAAAGAGTAAAAAACCATAAAACAATCAGCCTGCCTCTGTACAATCACAACAATAGTGGTATTATATGATGTAAGAACTAGTTCTTAAATAGACATATGGCCTAAAATTTTGGAAGGAAATAGCAGTTGATTGATTATTGGTGCTTTACTTTTATGGATCCCAGAATTAGTAGCGAAGTTGATCTCTGCAAAATGTCTTTGAACCCCAAAATTAGGAAAAAAAAAAAAAAATCATAACTAAATGCTGCTGGAGTAATGTCTAATGAATTAGCAAGTCCACTGCCTTGTTCTAATGACTTCAAGCAAGTTTAGCAGGTGTGTGATTTGGTGATTTTAATTAAATATGTTGTATGACTGCTTCTTGTTATCTGATATCGCTGGAAGTTAAAACAAAGCTAAATTGATTTGAGCAGGATTTTATCTGAAATCCTTCACCACTTTTCAGTTCCAACGATTTCTATTGGGGAAGCTTAATTTAAAGGTAAGCTTCTAGCAAACCTAGCCTGCTATCACATGTTGATTCATAATTAGAGCCACTCCATTTTATTGTTTAGTGTTACTTAGCCCTGTGCAAGCAGATCTACAATTAAGGCAGTGGTGTTTACCTGCTTAAATGCAGTAACTGGAAAGCATATGTACCTTGCTTCAATTATATAACTTAGGTTTTAAACATTGCATGCACATGATTAAGTATGTAGAGTTTCAACCATGCACACCATGTTTTTACTCTCCCTCCCTATATATGTAATATATGTGTGTGTGTGTGTATATATGCGTGTATGTTTGTGTGCTGTGTATGTTTGTGCGGCGTGTGTATATGTTTGTGCAGTGTTTGTATATGCGTGTTATTTCTTTACTACCCACAAGGGGCTACACACAGAGGGGACAAGCAAGGACAGACAAATGGGTTAGGTCGATTATATCGACCCCAGTGTGTAACTGGTACTTATTTAAACAACCCCGAAAGGATGAAAGGCAAAGTCAACCTCAGCAGAATTTGAACTCAGAACGTAAAAGCAGACGAAATACCGCTAAGCATTTCGCCCGGCTTGCTAACGTTTCTGCCAGCTCGCTGCCTTATATGTGTGTGCGATGTGTGTGTATATGTGTATATATATATATATATATATATCTGTATGTATATCTGTATATTTATTATTGTACCAGTTATGTAATAGGATTTACTGATTTGACTGCACACAAGATAGTTTTGTGTACAACCATACATACATTCATCATCATCATCCTCATGTCCACTTTTCCAAGCTCACAAGGGTTGGACGAAATTTGATGATGTAGATATATTTTTTTACAGCCAGATGCCCTTTATGTTGTCAACCCTTACCTGTTTACCATGTAAGGTAATATTTCTCTATGATTAGATATGTCTTGGAAGATTGAAAAGGAAAATGTTGCTTGCTTGATGGGGACACTCACCTACAGCTGTCAGGCAATGTTCAGGAAAGGAGACTGTAAAACACACACATAGATATAAACTTTTCGTTCCTCTGATGAAGAGCCATGCCCGAAACATTGCAGCCAAACCCCCACCATCTTTTTTCCATCTTAAACTGTGTATGTACTTTTGACTTTAGTTTGTAATTTTCCTTTCAATTTGCCTATATATATGCATATATATATATATATATATATATATATATAATATTACCCTTTTACCTGTTTCAGTCATTTGACTGTGGCCATGCTGAAGCACCGCCTTTAGTCGAGCAAATTGACCCCAGGACTTATTCTTTGTAAGCCTCGTACTTATTCTATCGGTCTCTTAGTCCTGCTAATTTACAGGGACGCAAACACACCAGCATCGGTTGTCAAGCGATAGTGGGGTAACAAATACACACACACAAACACACATATATACGACGGGAACCATGCGGTTGGTAAGCAAGCTACTTACCACACAGCTACTCCTGCGCCTATATATATAAATATATATATATATATATATATATATATATATATA
>NC_068982.1:56569614-56573213 GCF_001194135.2 Octopus bimaculoides | reverse complement strand
ATATATACTAAAAAAATAATAATAAACGAAGAAAAAACGTGAGGACGCTCAGAGAAGGAAAGAAAGGGTGTATTACGTTTCGAGCAAAGCTTCTCTTCTGAAACAGGAAACAGAGGAAAGTCCAAGACAAAGGAAGACAGAGGGGAAAATCGCCAACGATCCACATGTAGTTGCATTTTGAAAATATACGTGTGTGTGCGTGCGTGTGTGCGTGTGCGTGCGTGCGTGTGTGTGTGTGTGCGCGCGTGTGTGCGAGCGAGCGAGCGAGCATATATACGTTTGTGCATATATAAAATATTGTATATCTATGTGTGTTTCTAACCTCTTACCGTTTGGCAACCGGCATTGGTTCGTTTACATGACCGTAACTTAGCGATTCGGCAAAAGAGAACAATGGAACAAGTACCGAACTTAACAAATTCTGTTTCACTAATTATACATCAACAGATGGCTGCGAATGTTTATTTATTTATTTATTTATGTGTTTCAGCCAAGTGGCTGCGGTCATGCTGGTGCATTTTTTTAATTAATATTTGTTCGAATAAACCCTAATCAGAGTGAATACCCTTGAAACAAGTGACAGGAGACTCCATGTGGTCAATAGACATACTGGAAATATAAACCAAGTTTCTTTCAAATCGTATTCTGCCATTTCAAAAGAAGGGCGAGACTTTAATCAACATAACCCTAAACAGTTGTCTTTTCAGATACTAATTAACATCCGCTACAGCGTCGGATGAAATACTGTAGTATTCGTTTCTATATTTATCTAAAACATCTTCCTTTCTTACACACACACACACACTCTTTCTCTCTCTCTCTCTCACACACACACAGTCATTCCTTTTTCTTATAAAAAGATAAACCGACAAGAAAAGGAGATATGTGACTCAGCCTTATGTAAATATATTACAAAGTATTTTATTAAACAAAGGATGTATCTAAAGATATATCTCCATTTTTCTTTCTTTTCTTTAAGTGGCCAGAATGATTCACTTCGTCACAATACAGCTGTCTTTTGCTTCAGTACTCAATCTTAAATTAAATTGCTTCGTCAGATGAGTGAAACAAGAATGCATGTGTATGCTTTTACCGGTTTCAATCATTGGTTTGTGAGTATGATAGCGCACCTAATTCCAGGGTATCAAATATATATATATATATATATATGCTTTATATATATTACTCTACCTCTGGTATCCAAGTACTATTTTTTCCACCTTGTTTCGCATGTATGTGCTTGAGTCCATGGGCCTGATCCTAAATATGGATGCACAAAAGACAATGGATGCACCTTCTTCCATCCTAAACTATGCCAAACTTTTGTGTCACTAAGGATGTGCTTGAACCCAGAATGTAACCACCACCATCTGAAGGGCACAAAACAGTCGAAAAATAATTATAAACAGCAACAGAGGAGACCTACAACAACAACAACAAAAACAAAACACAACCACATTTCACCTACAACAACCAAACAACGAAGACAGAACTATGGAAAAACCATAACACCAAATAACATAAACATGAACTATGTACCCTCTGACCAAATGGCAAATCAAAGAGGCAACTCTTTTTTACTGTCTTACGACGAGTTTCTTTCAATCTCCGTCTACCAAATCGGTCTGAGGCTATAGTAAAAGACGCGTACCCAAGGTTTCACGCAGTCGGGCTGAACCCGGAACCATGTGGTTGGAAAGCAAGCTTCTTACCACACAACTACACCAAACCCATTCTGTATAGGAACCTTTTCCCTCCCCTGTGTTTCACGTGTAATGCATAGTACTTATTCCTTTGGTCTCCATGCATCATATATGATACTTTTCTGGGGTGGACCTAAGGTAGGAGGAGGAAATTAGAGGCACGTGAGCCCTTCTAAATAATGTTATTACACCTCTGTCTCCTGGAATTGTATTCCCTTCTGACCTTGTGCGCTCCCTTCGAAAAATACCTGGGACTGCGCCTGCTTTTCTAGTTGTTTGCAACCATCCCAATAACTTGGGACTTATAAAAGGACAGCTTTATACTACTCAGAACGTATCAAAACAAGGGTTAACTGAAAGCCTGAAAACAAGCCCGGTCATTTAAGGCAAGCTTATGAAAATGCTTTGAACGGGTAGAAGGGAGGTTGAGAGATAAATCGACTTTAATAGAACTCCGGACGTAACTAAATACTACAAAGAAGTTTTGTCCACAGCCCTATCCCTTCTGACCAATATGTGTGTGTGTGTGTGTGCGAGCGCACGTGTATGGTGAAGAAAACCTATATTAGGAATGCCCCTACAAAGTTTTTGTTAGTTTGGAATGTTTTGCGCGCGCACTCATATCCTCTCTCTCTCTCTCTCTTTCTCTCTCTCTCTCTCTTTCTCTCTCTCTCTCTCTCTCTCTCTCTCTCTCACACAAATATATACACGCACTGTTGCTGCTGTCTTCACCTGCAATGATTTGATACCTCTACAGAATACAGACACAAAAGGACCAGCGATGTAGCTAATAACACCTATTGAAATCAAAGGGCTTGAGGTGAACGAGTACATTTCATTCCTCATCCCGCACGCGCACGTGTGTACGCTGAAGTCTGAATGCGATGCCCCTCCCCCTGTTGCAGCATACAGAATGCGTAAGGGCGCTCGTATATTATTATTATTATTATTATTATTATTTTGGAGGCGGTGAGCTGGCAGAATCGTTAGCGCGCTGGACGAAATGCTTAGCGGTATTTCTCCCATCGCTACGTTCTGGGTTCACATTGCGCTGAAGTTAGCTTTGCCTTTCATCGTTTTATGGTCGATAAAATAAGTACCAGTTCTATACTGAAGTCGATGCGTCCCTTTCCCTAAAATGGTTGCCCTTGTGGCAAAATTTGAAATTATTATTATTATTATAGACGCAGGCATGGCTGTGTAGTAACTTTATTTCCCAACCAGGTTCCCAGGTTCATTTTCACTGCGTGGCACTTTGGGCTGCTGCCTTCTATTTATATTTGCCCCGCGCTGATAAGGGATTTGGTGAACGGATTTGCGAGTGGATTTGGTGAACGGAAACCGAAAGAAGGACGTTGTGTAATGTGTTCTAGTGTTTGTGTGTGGCCACCGCTTGACAACCGGTGTTGGTTTGTTTACGTCCCCGTAGTTTTAGCGTTTCGGCAAAAGAGATTGATAGCATAAGCACCAAGCTTTTAAAAAGTACTGGGATCGATTCGTTCGATTAAAGCCCATCAAGTAAAAGATAGAATATATACATACATGTAGGTGTATAACAGATACGGTAGTAACAACATACTTGTTGCATATTTGAAATTTTTGTATGTATGCTCTCACTCACGCCCCACCCCATACACACACACACACACACACACAGCTTGTTCTCCTTTCATTGTGATACTGTAGTAATGAGGATGCAATAATCTCGGCACTTTGTTGTTGTTGTTGTTGGCACTCCATCGCTTACGACGTCGAGTGTTCCAGTTGATCCGATCAACGGAACAGCCTGCTCGTGAAAATAACGTGCAAGTGGCTGAGCACTCCACAGACACGTGCACCCTTAACGTAGTTCTCGGGGATATTCAGCGTGACACAGTGTGACAAGGCTGACCCTTT
>NC_068982.1:56563951-56569604 GCF_001194135.2 Octopus bimaculoides | reverse complement strand
AAATAACGTGCAAGTGGCTGAGCACTCCACAGACACGTGCACCCTTAACGTAGTTCTCGGGGATATTCAGCGTGACACAGTGTGACAAGGCTGACCCTTTGAATTACAGGCACAACAGAAACAGGAAGTAACAGTGAGAGAAAGTTGTGGTGGAAGAGTACAGCAGGGTTTGCCACCAACCCCCTGCCAGAACCTCGTGGAGCTTTAGGTGTTTTTTCGCTCAATAAACACTCACAACGCCCGGTCTGGGAATCGAAACTGCGATCCTATCACCGCGAGTCCGCTGCCCTAACCACTGGGCCATTGCGCCTCCACTCGGCACTTTGCACACATAACCAAACATAAACACACACACACACACACACACACACACACACAAACACATATTTAATAATGTGTGTGTCTAAGAGAGCGAGATGCAGGGTGAGACTACTCAAGGTCCTAAAACTGGAACCGGTAATCTTCAGAGATTGCTTACGTCTGGTTCAACTGTCCAAAGAGGTCTTAGCGTTTGACTGTGTATGGCAGGACAGTAGACTATCTATCTAACCTGGAGTCCCTGAACCCGTAGCAGTCAACCTTGTGCGTGATAGAGGGATGATAAGGATTGAATAAATAGTGCGGAGTAGTGATTGAAGGCCGTAAGGTAAGGTATAAGATAAGTATGTAGAAAAAAGAAATCGGGACGAGACGAACGTTTATTAGTTCAGCTGACCTCAATTGCCCTCAGTTGTTTGCCGGTTTACGTTATTGTTAAATGGACTTTTGAATCGCCCTTTATGTACTAACCATAGTTGGTAGCTACTACCTTGTGTCCTGTTCCTCAGTCGTTATTGCAACTGGATTTAAGGAAAACCTGACGTGATGATTGCCCCTAGGCTCTCACGGATACATAGAATGGTTCCCACAAATTTTCTTTTTGTCCTTTTTTTTTTATTTTAGCTTTTTATTCTTACACTCAAATTTATGAACGCCTCTCTAGATAATACCCCGTTTTTCTCCTTCTTCACAAACCTCCTGGCTTTGGGGAAAAGAAGACACAGCAGGATGAGTTAATTATGATTTTATCCAACATACTCTCCTCCCAGATTCACTCACTTATGGGAGCAGCCCTTCAGTTTTCTAAGCTCTGTAAAAGAACTCGGAAGGTTGGGTTTCCAACTAGGCCTTTCGCGATACCCTTCAAGCCAGGAACTTTTCATCACCCCCTCGTATAATGACTGGGTGAATAGAACTGTGAAGAGAATATTTTGCGGTGTGTATCCAGGTTTCTTTGCATTCTGTGTTCAAATCCCGCTGATGACGATTTTTGCATTCGTCCTTCGGAAAAACCAGTCTCAGAATTTTGTTATGTCGTTCGTGTGCCCAGGTAAGATCCAGTGTGTGTGAGATTATGAAAATATGTTTGCGACATATGTGAGTCTACGTTAATATATATGCGTTACTATAAGCGCAGATCTGTACGTGTTGATTGTGTAAGTCTGTATGTATGTGTGTGTGTGTGTGTACGTGTTTACTTATTGCCTTAATACCTACCGGCTTAATAATTAATTTTATGGTATTATGCAGATGAATTAGCGCCGTCCCGTTTTATTTATTGGGGATTATCTGCTTAATTATATACACATCTATGCTTTATGCATGCTGTGAAATCGGCTTTTCTCTTTCTTTCTCTTTCTCTCTCTGCCAGCCATTTTGTTTCGATTGTTGCACTAAGTATCACATTGTTGTCATATCTGGGGCGCTTAATATGTATGTAGGTGTGTGTGTGGAAATTAAAAGAGGTGTGCAATTTGGCTGCAGGGATTATCGTCTGTCAAGAATGAGTGTCTTTCTGTAACCGACCGACCAACCGCTCAACCTGCCCTCTCTCCCGCTTCTCTCTTTCTCTCTCTTTCTCTCTCTCTCTCTCTCTCTCTCGCTGCACGCACCTTGTCTTCGTCGACTCTAGAAAGGGCCCATGACGTGGTCGTCCCATCTGCCAGAAATGCCAGCTAAATTGCACTATATCGTATTAAAGAAACACCGGATAGTAATAGTTCTAAATACGTTTCCTGAAATCAAAGATGGGGACGGTCGTGGCTGGAATGCCTTTGATTATAGATCTACACGGTCCCTCCACTAACTCTAAACGGATGGCTTGCAAGTCCGTCTTAACACCAGTATAGGACTCCGTGCAAAGGAACGTGCTTGGGCCTCTACATACATAACTCCAACGTGCATAAATTAGCTGTGGGCCTCCTAGATATCACTGATGGCTAGGTAATGCTGGTCCTTATCGTTTAATCTGAGGTCAGCCCCGATGACGGCTCAACCAAGAACTTCGTCAAATTTATTTTTCTGACACGCTCTTTATTATTATTTTTTAAGACATTCAAAGTGTAGGATGAGGGAGATTTATGTATTATTTCCTGCAAATGACGTAACTTTGTTGGTTTGTTTTGTAGCTAAGTCTTCAGAGCGTCTGAGATCGAAACAAACTAATGAACACAGGCAGTCTAGAAGTGACCATCCCATGTTACTATACACTGCTTGTATATCCTCTATATAATCTGCGTTGCACTTGTTCATTTGATCTTAGATCGTCTGTCTGTTCTATTGGATTGAAACTAAACTATCTTATATATATAAACAGCCTGTTAAATGCATTAGTATTTGTATATGGTTGTGGCTTTGAAAGGAAGTATTCTTTATACTGGTGTTGCTTAGGATTTCTGTATTATAAACTAAATTTTGTTTTTTTAAGAGATTAAAGCACACACCGCATACAGAAATACACACAAACACACTCATCCTGTGAACTTTACACATACATTCAGTCGATATCTCGACCACACACACAATCACGTAGTCACTACACAATCACTATGATGATGATAATAATCCTTTCTAGTAAAGGCAGAAGGCCTAAAATTTTAGGGGAGAGGACTAGTCGATTACGTCGACTCCAGTGTTTCACTGGTACTTAACTTATCGACCTCGGTTTCGAATTTTGCCACAAGGTCAGCAATTTTTGGGGGTGGGGAGTCAATTACACCGACCTCAGTGCTCAACTGGTACTTAATTTGTCGACCTTGAAAGGACGAAAAGCAAAGTCGACCTCGGCGGATTTTGAACTCGGAACGTGAAGACAGACGAAATACCTTTAAGCATTCGCCAGCGCACTAGCGTTTCTGAAAGCTCGCCGCCTTAATAATAATGATAATCCTTTCTACTATGGGCACAAAGCCCGAAATTTGGGGGGAAGGGATTAAGTCGATTACATCGACCTTATTGCGTAACTGGTTCTTATTTAATCGACCCCGAAGGGATGAAAGTCAAAGTCGACTTCGACGGAATTTGAACTCCGAACGCAGCGCCAGATGAAATACCGCTAAGCATTTCGCCCGGCGTGCTAATGATTCTGCCAACTCGCCTAATAATCATTTTAATTTTAGGCACAAGGCCTGAAATTTTGGGGGAAGGAGGTAGTCGATTACTTCGACCCCCATGTTACAGTGGATGTAATCCCCTTTTCAGTGACCATTTTCTTTTATGCGATTGGCGTTTAGTGAAGGAGGGAGTTTAACACTGCTGGCCTCCTTTGAGTTTCTTGCTGTGATATAGGTTCATGGTTCATCTGGGACACACACATTTCGGTATTAGTAGACGACGTCATTCATTGACACAACTTTCCCTCATGACATAAAGAGGCTAGGTGAACGACGTTATCTATTAATATCAAAAGATTGCCCCCACCCCGACACACATACATACACTCACTCACTCACTCACTCACACGTGTGTGTATGTTGTGAACTGCATGTCCGTAGCTGTTTCAGTTGAGCATAGTCAGTCTCCTAATTGATGCTGAGCAAATATTCGCCTTGCTCGAAACAAGTGGCCGTTTTACAAGAATATGTATGTATGTGTGTGTGTGTGTGTGCTCATACACAGTATAGTAATACGGAAACACTATACAAACTGGAAAGAATTTCTAGAGAAAAAAAAAAAAACAGAGCAAGCGGTAACAATATAACAAAAAAAAAAACTGAAAATAATCTTTCCATATATGGGCTAGGTGAATGACAGGATCTGTAGAGCATCACAAAATAATTTGATATTCGGTTCCGTCCCGAGTTCAAATTCCACTCGGGTTCAACTTTTCAGCGATCGATAAGATAATTACGAAGAACATCTAGAGTCAAAACAGCTGGGAATGATGTAGAAGGTAGGATTAAACTGCTCTGTCTAGCTGTTTGGCAGCCGGATATTGACGACGGTTTGTTATTGGCCTTTATTACTGTTGTTTAGCCTTTGGTTAGTTCCATTCGTAAACCTATGATGAAACTGGCTCTTCTCAATTGTAATCTATCTTTCACTTGCTTCAGTCTTTGGACTGCGTTTTAGAGTGGTTTAATCGAAGACATCGACCCCGAAAGGATGAAAGGCAAAGTCGACCTCGGTAGAATTTGAACTCAGAACGTAACGGCAGACGAAATACCGCAAAGCATTTCGCCCGGCGTGTTAATGATTCTGCCAGCTCACCGCTTTTTATTTAAAAAAAAAAAAATTTTTTTTATGCGGATAGCCGCGCTCTTCATCGACGGACGAGCCGAGTGATCCCCCGTCCTTGTACTTATTCTGCCGAACCGCTGAATTACGGGACGTAAGCAAACCAACAGAAAAATACACCTGTGTGTGTGTGTGTATATATACATGGTTTATGCTCAGAGCCCACAGATTGTTTGAAGATCCATGACAAGAGACTATTACCTTTCATCTTTTGCTTATTTCAGTCATAAGACTGTGGTCATGCTGGGGCATCGCCTTGAATTTGTAGTCGAATGAAACGACCAAGGTCTTCTTTAAGCCTGGTACATATTCTGTCGGTCTCTTTTGCCGAACTGCTAAGTTACTGAGACTTAAACACACCTACACTATGTATCAAGCTGTGGTTAGGACGGGGACACATACACATACACGACGGGCTTCTTTTCAGTTTCCGTCTGCTGAATCCACTCGGGCTCCGGGCTACAGTAGAAGACACATGCCCTAGGTGCCGCGCAATGGGGCTAAAGTCACAATGTTGGGAAGCAAGCTTCTTACCACACAGCCCACGCCTGTGCCCTGTCAACACTTTTTTTAAGGCACATATTTGTATCTGTGACTACATTTTTGTAATGTCTTTTTTCTTTGTTTTTGTTGTTTTGTTTTTTTTCCTCTCTTCTCGCCTATACTTACTTCCCCAACGCTACAGTGTATAGAATTGTTAAAGGAATGGAAACCTGCTTAACATATTAGTGTAACGGCAGAGGAAATAGTAGAGTAACCTACTTTAAAGTTGAAGAAAGGAAGAATGAATCGAGTGTGGAATACACGCACGTGTGTGTGTGTGTGTGTGTGTGTGTGTATATATATAGTTTCAGTCATTTGACTGCGGCCATGTTGGAGTACCGCCTTTAGTTTCCGATTACCAAATCCACTCACAAGGATTTGGTCGACCCGAGGCTATGAGTAGAAGACACTTGCCCAAAGTGCCACGCAGTGGGACTGAACCCAAAACCATGTGGTTGGTAAGCAAGCTATTTACCACACAGCCACTCCTACACATATATACATTCATGTGTGTGTTTGTGTTTATATATATATATATATATATATATATATATAT
>NC_068982.1:56558658-56563210 GCF_001194135.2 Octopus bimaculoides | reverse complement strand
TCTATCTATCTATCTATCTATTTTTCCATCTATGTATCTGTCTGACTGCCTGTCTGTCTATCTCTCTCTATATATACGACTGGCTTCTTTCAGTTTCCGGCTACTAAATCCACTCAATAGGCTTTGGTTAGACCTAGGCTATAGTAGAAGACACTTGCCCGTGGTTGGTAAGAAAACTACTTACCACACAGCCATTACTGCGTGTGTGTATGTATATGTTCCTATTTGTATACTGGTATGTGCGGTTTCCCTGTCCCGTCTGTCTGTCCGAATGTTTTATTGTCCTCTATTACGTTTTTGTTCCACTTATATATATATATATGTATATATATGTGTTATATATATATGTGTGTGTGTGTGTGTATATACATAATTTGTATACTTGTGTGTATATATATTGATATTTGTTTGCTTGTATGTGTGTGTATGTATGTATGTATATATATATATATATATATATATGTGTGTGTATATATATAGGCATTCCTTCGATATAACTCGACATTTCGGGTATTTCCGTGACAGTTGCTGCCTGTCGATGTGTATATAATTACTTTTATGCATGTATGCGTATGTATATATATATATATATATATATATATATATATATATATTAGAGGACAATATTTTTTCTCCTGAACTATTTGCTCCGTATTGAAATTATTTATATTATTTATTGTATGCCTGTATATATATATACTCACGCACACCGTCCGTGTATCTATGTTTTTTTTTTTTCATTTAGACAAAGTAAAGAACAAAAAAGCTTGAAAATAAATGAAAGGTTTAGTGGAAGAAGTAAAAGAGCGGACATGGTGCTCGTGTGACCGCTTGAACTCTCACCGGTCAGGCTCTGAATGAGATTAAAAGTAAACAATGATATATATAAATGCTAACGTGTAGGTTTATTTGTATTGCTTCTCTCTCTCTCCCTCTCTCTTTCTCTGTGCCTTACCCACCTTTATACATATACTACCCGTGACTCTGCTCTGCTAAAAGAAACATCCAGTTTCTAGATCAATTTGTCTACTGGGTACTGGTCGCTCCACTACCTTGTTTTAACTTGTATATGTTGAAAAGAGAAAGATAGATAGATGGGTAAGGGGTTTGAAGGTCAGGGTCTGTTTGGAACAGTCTAATGATCAAAGAAAGACTGGCTAATTGGGACCCCTAGCATCTTTTTGTTTTTCTTTCGTGCGAGAATCTCGGGGCCGTATTATATTAGCGAAATTACTTTCCTAAAATAGTAGGACGTGTGAAAGTTGGTTGTTATTTCTAGCAGGTCGTACGACCACATTAAGATCTCCTCTGTTGGTGGTACTGTTGTTAGTCGTGCTGAGTAGCTGGTACATGGCGTTACTAGTGTTATTGTCAGGAAATAGCTTAACGTTTACATGTAGTTCACAGCCATACACATCCACTGCAATGTTTACAATTATAAACAGTGTTCAGAACTCTGTGTGTGTAGATATACATATATGTATGTAGTTGTTTGGTTATGACCGGTCAGGAACTTACCATTGGTTTCATGTCTATTATTGCTCTTAGCAATATAGGCAGCTCATCAGACCTACGGGCCGGAGGTGCATAATCTCTTTACTGTATATTTATGTATATATATAAATACTTACATTCGTGTGTGTGTGTGTTTACAACTATGTATCAAGTTGAAAGCAGGAAAAGTATATTCATACAGTCACACTAAATATAGCTTCCATCCTCTCCACCATATATATATATATATATATATATATATATATATATATATCAGCACATTGTTTAATGCGTGTATATACGCACACATTCCTTTGCCATCAAACATATATTTACTCGTTAATAAGATCTGATTACTTACATATATTTGTGTGTACAGTTCGTGAGCTTTGTATTTACAGCAATGTTGAAGAAAAAAAAAAAAGTAACACCGCATGCAATTGAATTTAGTTTATTTATACGAAACTTTGGTTTCTCTCCATCTACTACTTCTGGGGTTTTGCTTTTCTTTCCCCAAAGCAAATAGCTTTGTTATCCTTCTTTTATAGTGTGTGTGTGTGTGTGTGTGTGAGTGTTGGTCGGTGATGAAGATTGAACTGTTTTATCTACTAAATTTAAAGCATAAGTGGCATTCTACAGACATGTACAATCCATCTGACAGAGGGCTTCTTTACAGTTTCCGTCTACCTCATTGCACTGGCAAGTTATGGGTTGACTCGAGGATATGCAAAATAACATATGCTCACGATCCCACACAGGGGACCGAACCCCGGACGTTGTTGTGAGGCGAATTTTTTTTAACTATTTGACCGTATTGCATCTCTCTTTCTCTCTCTCTCTCTCCCATACACTCACACACATTCCGTCGCGTACGCACGCACCTCACTGGCCCCTTCTCACATCTTCGCCTTTCACTCTTTCTACACATATCCTCTTTTCCTCTTATTTTACATATTTTGCGAGCTGACATCTACCTCACATTTTTTTTTACCCTTTTTCTCATTCACTCCTCTATCATTTTTCTTTCTCTCTTTCTCTCTCTCTCTCTCTCTCTCTCCTTTTCCTCCTCCCTCTTCGTCTGCAGTTTCTAATCAAAGGTCACACAGCCAGGGCAGTTCGTATGATCCTTAGACGAGCTGCAAAGATCAACCAAACTCTATCCTCCCTCCCTACCGCAATCGTTCTCTTTTCGTTTAAAACTCGAAAGTGAGGGAGAGGTTTTTTTTCTGTGTCCCTGATGATGATGTTGGCTGTTACTACTACTACTGCTAGTGTTAGCGGAGCAGTAGGTTTCTTTTTTGTTTTCCTTTTCTTTTGACCCCCTCTTTCTCCATCATTCTGTGGCGTCAGGCGATCTATATATCTATATATATATATATATATACATATATATATATTATTATTATTAGTATTATTTAGTCGGAGTTGTGGAAGATGAAGCTAGTGGCATTTCATACTTCGCTTCTGTGCTTGTTGAGTGGCATGTGTGTATGTTTGATGGTGGGGGCATATATATACATATGTATGTCTGGCTTCATATCTGTAGCTGCTGGGGGATATAATATCCCTATCGTTGTGTTAGAAGTACTCCAAAGCTAAGGAGTTCATGAACTCAACTAGTGGGAAGAAAGGCGGGAAGGTAGAAAGTCATAGACCTAGGAGGGAGGGAGTACTTTGTTATTATTAGTGGTATGTTTTCTTTCGCTTTTATAGGTTGCGCGCATGTGTGTGTGTGTGTGTGTGTGTGTGTGTGTAATCTTTCGAAGTACGTACGTAAAATGTCTGACAGAAATTCAACTAGTCTCGTGTCTGTTTATAAGGATATACGACATTAACTTGGATTAATTAGAACCCGCATCCAGTCACTTTTAGTTTACTCTTTTACTTGTTTCAGTCATTTGACTGCGGCCATGCTGGAGCACCGCCTTTAGTCGAGCAAATCGACCCCAGGACTTATTCTTTGTAAGCCTGGTACTTATTCTCTCGGTCTCTTAATGCCGAACTGTTAAGTTATGGGGACGTAAACACACCAGCATCGGTTGTCAAGCGATGGTGGGTGAGGACAAACATATATACACACATGCATATATATGGGGGCAGCTGATGGAGATGTTCTCTATGTGGCCTGTGTGTTTTCTGTACTCGTTTATCATTTTGTCTACGCTTTGTTTGCAATGTCCTGTACCCAGATATGCATCTATATATACAGGTAGATGTAAGTATGTACATACACGTACGTATATATGCATATACTTATCTATTATTTGTATTATATATATATATATATATATATATATATATATATATACGACGGGGTTCTTTTAGTTTCCGTCTACCAAATCCACTCACAAGGCTTTGGTCGGCTCGAGGCTATAGTAGAAGACACTTGCCCAAGGTGCCACGCAGTGGGACGGAACACGGAACCATGTGGCTAGTAAGCAAGCTACTTACCACACAGCCACTCACATTTTGAAGTCTCTTATTGTTGATGTTCTGTGGCCAACAAGTTGTTTATCGTTATCATATTTAGTGTTTTTTTTCTTTTTTTAAAATTAATATTTAGATAGACAAACGCTAAAAAAAAACCTTGTACAGATGCATCTATCGCTTCCCTACCCACTGCCCAAGGAGCGATGCTAAAAACTATTAGCACCTGAGCCCAGGCCGGTCCCCAGACCTTGGTACATAGAGGTACACAAATGTGTAGTAATGCGAAAGTGGAGTTTCGAAATAAGTGCCGGGATCTATTTCAAAACGGGGGCACCAGTTTTCATTTATGTTTTATGTAGTGTTTTTGGTACCGAAAGATTTTCAAACTTCGTATACTTATCTATTTTGTGTTATAGAACAGAAAAAATTTTTTGTATTCGAATTTATTTCATGTAAAAAATTGTCTTATTTCGATAATTTCTACTAATCACTGACGTCTATTCAGTTGAAAACAGTTAGCGCTGTAACGGTGTATATCGTATTAATCCCCTAACCCTAACCCTAACTAGACTGTTAACCCTAACCCTAAAACTAACCCTAACTCTAGAATCCGAACTCTAAAATTGTT
>NC_068982.1:56555275-56557510 GCF_001194135.2 Octopus bimaculoides | reverse complement strand
TATATATATATATATATATATATATATTATACATACATACCTATTACATACACATACCTATCACAGGCTTCTTTCAGTCCTTCTGCTAAAATCCTCTCACAAAGCTTTAGTTAGCCTGAAGCTATAGTAGAAAACACTTGCCCAAGGTGCCACGCAGTGGGACTGAACCTGGAACTATGTGGTTGGAAAGCAAATTCTTTACCACACAGCCACGGTATAATGTAACCGTGAAAAGAATATGGTAGAATAATAGATGAAGCGGAGAGGATCACGACAAGCGTCTTTTGATCATGGCTCCTTTTACTGTATGTGTACTGACCTTGGGCTAAATAACACACTCTTTAGAGTTGTTGTGAATGATCACCTTTCAAAATTATAAAGTATGTATAGTTTCCGATATTTGGCTGCCACTTTTCAATTTCTTCACTTTTTGTTCCAATTGATTTCATATTTGGAATCGTGTAGTAGTTTTGTATGGTAACCATTGACATGAAATTTATTTTCGCCATAAATCAATAAATAGAGTTAATACCTTTTAAAGTTTGCAAATTTTGGGTAATTTTAGCCAATCGAGAGCCACAGACCTATCGGTGCCTATTTCCATAATAACAAGTCAGCTGTTACACGTGGCCACTTTTCGCTAATTAAATGCTTAAAACAGGAGCTATGACAATATTCCATTTATTTACAGTTATTACGTACAGTCACGTTTAAAGTGACAGTTTCCAAATCTTGTTTTCTGGTTGGGTAAAAATAATCAAATTTTAAACCCCTGTAACTTTAAAAAAAATTCTGGAAAAGTGTATTATCCCTTGAAATTCAACTTGGAAAATTGCATCAAAACACCAAATTTTAAATATTTTCACTAAACTTTAAATTTCCAATGGTGCAGCCAAACTGAAAAGCTCCATAGTTTCTTTTGCCTAGGTCCACTCCCCGTTTTTAAGTCTGTATTTACGCATCCGTTTTAATTTTCAGACGGTTTATGATTATTCTTTGATAATGATGCTAATATTGATGCTGGCAGAAACGTTCACGTCGGGCGAAATGCTTAGCGGTATTTCGTCTGCCACTACGTTCTGAGTTCAAATTCCGCCGAGGTCGACTTTGCCTTTCATCCTTTCGGAGTCGATAAATTAAGTACCAGTTGCGTACTGGGATCGATCTAATCAACTGGCCCCCTCTCCCAAAATTTCGGGCCTTGTGCCTAGAGTAGAAAAGAATATTGATAATGAAAATAAAAAATAATCCTTTCTATACTTTAGGCACAAGGCACAAAGATTTTTTTGTTTTTGTTTTGGTGGGTTGGGGTGGGGGTAGGTTGATGTAATCGACCTCAGTACGCATCAGGTACTTATCCCGAAAGGATGGAAGGCGAAAGCATTTTACCGGTGTTGTAACGATTCTGCCAGCTCGCTGTCTTTGTTGCTTTTGTTGTTGTTGTTGTTGTTGCGGAAGCAGCTAAACACTTCAAAGATTAAAATACTGAATTTGATAAATGAAACTTGAGAGGATCTGTCTGATTCATCAACAATTATCAAAGCTTTAAATTGATTAATTGCAATAAATCGATAAATTATTAGAATCGGTTTTGCGTTTGTGTGAACATGATAGTAATACTAGTTGTCTTTGTTTTGTTTTATGTTTTTTTCTTTTGTTTGTTTGTTTTTTCCCAGGTCAACCCTAAATAAGCCTGACCTATGATCCAAAGTATTTAGATATTCCCTAATTGCTCTAGACACAGTAAGTCGAATGGGTGTCAGACAATTTCTAATCGTTAAATTAGAGTGTAAGTTGCTGAGTACTCCGCAGGTTTGAATAACTTTGACGCACGCCTTAAGTATTATTAGCGTGACACCGTGTGAAACTAGGTTGGACCTCGAACTGCGGTACAATCTATTCGACAGATTGTCCCCGGGAAACAGTTTCCTTCTACGCAATTTCACGCATACGACTTGGGTTGATCAGAAGCTATTAGTGAAAGGGGATCTTTGTGATTTTCGTCAGTGTTTTTACAATTTTGTTTCAATTGTTTTCAAATTTGGTATATGGATTAAGTTTTGTATACTAATTATGAAAATGAAATTCATTTTTCCTATAAATTCATAGTTAGAATGTTATTAGACTTTAAAATTTGCAAAATCAGAAGCGAGTATTTTACACATCACTCTGGCGAAAAGCTCTGTTTCCATAGTAACTAAAGATGCTGAACAAGGCTTGAAAATTTGGGGAGGG
>NC_068982.1:56542723-56555220 GCF_001194135.2 Octopus bimaculoides | reverse complement strand
GGGGCTAGTTGATTACATTGACCCCGAAAGGATGAAAGGCAAAGTCGACTTCGGCTGAAATTGAATTCGGAACTTGAAGACAGGCGAAATGCTACTAAGCATTTCGCCCGGCGTGCTAATGATTCTGCCAGTTTGCCGCCTTAATAATAATAAGAGCACTCAGAGAGCGCAAACCACCGCCAAGGTAACACCAACGTCCTCTCAACGATTAGCCAGAGATGATTTTTTAAATGAGAATATTGGAAATAAACTTGGACTGCTCTCACAAACGAGAATACTAAAAATGAACCCGACCGCTCTCAAAAATTAAGTTAAAAAAACGGGGAAAATAATCCTTGTCTGGTACCGGATCTATTCCAAAATCTAATCAATTCGTGCCAGTCACGGGGTCAAACATCCCTGAAAGTTTCATCCGAATCCATCCAGCGGTTCTTGAGATATCTTGTCCACGGACAAAAAACAAACACGACTAAAAATAATACCTCCGCCTTCGCTAAGGCGGAGGTAATAATGATTAGAACGGCTCTCAGCGAAGTTGGAAATAGTATGAGAAACATCCTTCTCGCTCTCTTAAGAAAGAAGTAGGAGACTGTAGAAATGTTATATCAGTTATATTGAGACGTTCGACAACGTCTTGCTTTTATTTAATAGAAACATATTTGATTAACATCCCTTGTTGTAAAGAACACCATGACAAGTTGCTGCTAACCGTTACCATCTATTATCCACTTGTCCAGCATCCTTTTAATTTAACCATTCACACATCCATCTTGAACTATTGCAGAACTTGGAAATTCAACAGGTTTTCTCTTTCAATTTGATGACAGACCAATTTAGTTCAGAATAAATGGGTGCTGTCAATTTGCTGTTAAGTCGTCTTTATACAATAAGAAAAGGAGTGGCGATGGTGGTGGAGTCAGCGCCAAGAGAAAATAAATACCATTATATATGGCAAGGTAACAAATTAGGTGATATGGACGAAATAACAAGCGACAAACACCACACATATACAAACAGACAACCAAACGAACACGCAACAGAACGAAATACATCAAAGAACAAGCGCGCGCGCACACACACACACTTACAAGGCACATGAACTACAGAGAAAGCTTCTATGCGGTCATTTGGCCTGCTAAAAATAGAAAGCAAAAATCTTCCTCGAAATTAATAGTCAGCCGTCTAATATATAAATGTGACGTGGAACCAACGACGACGGAGAAGGTGTTTGTCAGTGTCTGAACGAACAGCTGACATCGAATGACAACACCTTCCCTGAAAGAATTTTTAGCGAAATTTTTTAGGTCCACTCCTATTTATCAATGAGTGTTCATAATATTGTACATCCGTATAATTTTTGTTTCTTCCTTATGGCGTTGGACAAGTTTAGCAAGTTCAAAACCGTCTTCGATTTATTAAACCTAAAACAAATTGTCTGCTACTTTTTCAAGTACCAGAGCATCCTACTCTCTTTTCTTATAATAAGCTGCTGCTCAACACGGTCGCATGGCCTTCAAGAAACAGAAACCAAATTTCTGCCCAGCTTATACCCTAACGTCGTATAAAATAAATAACAAAGCAAGGGAACATTAAAGATACAATATGCTGGATTTTAAAAAAACCAAATGGTCACAGTAGTATTACTTTTGATCGTAGGTTTGTTCGATCAGAGGAAATTTTTTATGATAAATAGGCACACACGTGTACCTACATAATTACTTGACTTGTTATCTGCGTAGCCATTTGAATGGTGTGGTTTCAACGCTTCATTCTAAATTTCAATTTGTTGAGTTTTTTTTGTTTTTTTTAAATACCAAGTAAGCTATGATTGTGTAAACCTGTGATCTAAGACATTTCAGTTACGACCACCCTGTAATTTTAGGCTTCGAATTGACTGAATCGTTATGCGGCATTTGTTCTTTCTCTATTTATTCCTTCGTCGAGTTCCAATCTCGCCAAGATAAATTTTACCTTTCATCCTTTAGGGGTCAGTGCTAATCTAGGACGGTTGGATGAGAGATGTCTTCTGATTGAAAACCCAGATTGAAATAGATCCTCGGTGCAAGTTCTTTCAGTGGTCTTCGTGACCGAACGGCATACATCACGGTTTAGAAAAATAAGATCACATGACGGTTCCTGGTTCAGTCCTCACTAAAGTTTGCATTTCAAAAATAGCAGCAGGACACATAGAAGTCATGACTTTGAGTGCTCATTTTTGGAGTATAAGTAACTAATGGACCGAAACATTTGCTTGACGGGAGTTCTTCCTCTGATGAATTCTGCTATCCCACTCCGCATCATAACGAGTTTCCTTCCACTTAGTCTTGTTATTTCCGTTTTGAATTCTTGTCACTTGTTCTTTGTTGGTCCCTCAAGCCATTCGAAATGTTTGTAAGGGAATAATATTGTGTAAGAATACAATTCTTCAATCTCGTGTTTAGTTACATATTTTTGCATTCCCATTTCAAATCTCACCGACATCAACTTCATTTTTCTATTTTCTGAGAGTGAGGTGTTGGGGTTGATAAAATAAAGCGTCTGTTATCCAATAGGATACGTTTGAGAGACTATGCCCTTCTTCCCTCCCCCAAATTTGTCACCTTATGCTAATATTTGAAATCGTTCTTCCTTACATATCTATCTGTGTGTGTGTGTAGGCCTAATCATTGAGCTAAACTCAATGACATCAGAAACAGATTTCAACTTTCTGCTCCATTTTTTTTTTCTCATTGATGGTTGGATTTATTACATTCGCACGCGCACTCACGCACACACGCACGCATAGACACACACTTCTCAACTAATGGCAAACCATTTACTAGGTCACTAAGGGCACTGATGAAAACTTAATTTCTAATCTTGTTTCCTTTTCTTCCCCCACCTTTTTTTTTTTTCACTGAAATCAATTCCTCTGTATGCATGTATTTTCATGTACATGTATATGCTTGTATACATACATTCATATATATATATATATATATATGACTGTGTCTGTATATGTATATTATGCACATACGTGTGTGTGTACATATATATATTTACATGCTTCATTTCATTCGTGCATAGTTTTTTTTTATTTTCTTTCTTTCTTGTTGGTCGACGAGTTCTACTTCCCTGAATTTACTCCTGCTTTTTAGTGTAACATTCAGTAACTTCGTTCACACACACACACAGCGTGTGTGTGTGTGTGTATCCATTTTTATCCATTCTTATTATAATTATATACATGGAAACCTAACCACTTACAACTTCCTCGTTGTGTGTGAGTGTTTATGTGTGATTGTCTTATTTGGTATCTTTCTCTCTTTCACTTCTGTGGACCATTTATTTGGTCAAACACTCAATATTTACCAACATTCTCTCTTTCTCTCCCCCTCTCTCTCTCTCTGCCTCTCTTTTTCTCATTTTGTATGCTCTAAGATTGTTTTGAGGAGTTCTGTGTGTGTGCGTGTGTGTGTGTGTGACTTTTCATGGTTTCCTTTGAACTTTGTCTTTCAAAAATACATGTTTTTACCATTAAAACTGAAACAAAAAAACGAAAAAAGAAACTTGAATACAACTGGTACTCCTTTACTCAGAACGAACCAATATTTATTTATATAACTATCAAATGAAGAAAAATCAGGATTTTATTTTATTTATTATTATTATTTATTTTTGGATTAACTTACTTCTTCCATGTGTTGGTAGATTTCTTTACCTACGACTCACTCTCTTTTAATCTTTCTTCGGTCTGTTTCATAGATCGGAAATAGTAGCAGTGACGGAAAGAATTTTTAAGACTGTTTTCACTCGGTCTTTCCTATTTCATCTTATTTTATTTTAAACCACCATTTTGTTATCGTTGTTTAGCCCCTTATGGCAGGTTTAAACCAGCAAGTCTTGTGATCAAAGGTACTGTAACCATGGCTATCACGTCTTATTGACCACCACTGTCTTATATGTTCGGCGCCCTTTTATTACATTTTAAAGACGGCAGGAATGCGTTTGGGGAAAGATTTTAGCTGTTATTTTTAGAAGATAACATAAAACTATTGATCAGCGGTTCTCAGTCAGGGTCCATGTAGCCCGTGGGGGTCCATATAAGATTTTAGGGTGGGTCCACACAAGCAAAATATTAAATTAGGGACCCACAGTAGTATATCAACGATTCATGAAAAAAAATTTGCAAGAAACGGTTAGGTTTCTTTCTCCAACGTTTTACATAGTTCAAACTACATAAGTGAATGTATGAAAATCAGAAAGAGAATTTTTAAAGAAGTATCTGTAAAACTAGTTTTTTTTTTAACATCGAATAGCTATGAGGTGGGGTCCACTAGATTAAAACAATAATCAAAGAGCTCTACATGTAAAAATAGTTGAGAACCACTGCTTTTAGATGCTTCCTTGTGGATTCTTTGCGCTCATGAATGATTATTCCCACTCCGTGACAATTATTATATATCTTGTTGGTGGTGATGATGATTTAACCTTAATCATCAAGGGTGGTCCAGAAAATAGGTCAGTTAGGAAAATGTCCAGATTACAGGTTCTAGATAGGAGCAAATAGAAAATAATACTTACTGACCAACGACAAAAAATAATAATAATTTCTTTTACATACTACTATTGAATTTTTGCAGCACGGCAAGTTTTTCTTATTGTAACTTCATTATGAGACTCGGTCTCCATCAAAAGGTGTGGTCTGATTGTCTAAGTAGGCCTCAGCTTCTATTTTCTTTTTCTATTTGCCCCCTTTTGTAAAGAAATTATATTTTAAGTGTTGGCTCTGTTAGCTTCTTCTTCTTCTTATTATTATTATTATTTCTGGTGATTGTCAGACAGACATCGGTAGCTAGTTAGGGTAAATCTTTTGATTCCAACAAACTAGAAAGTGTTTCTGTTTGATGGCAAGGAAATGAAGTAAGACCTTGACCTTAGGCAAAGTATTTAGTATATAGATTTAACAGAATTACTTTTATATGTCCCTGTCACTTAGGAATACAAAAAAAAATGAGCTTGTATGTGTGTTACTCTATGACTAGAGGGGAGGATTGTTTTTGATTTCTTTTTAGTTGCTGTATTCTCTGTTCTTTCTAGCGTTTTCTATTATTTCTTCTCTTATCAAAAGAATGTCTCCTTCTGTTCAAGAGGACTTCCCTTGTATCATGCCTATTACTATACTCAACACTTACCGCACTCCTATGGGACTGACATGCCTACAAGACATTACCAATTATTTCATTGGCAACAGGGCAAGCCCCCCCCACACACACACACAGCTGCTACTTTTTAGATATAACAACAAAAAAAACACAACCCTTCTGTATATATCTCTTTTAACTCAAATACTATGCACAAAGCCTGCCGTCTTCTTTATTGTATAGAAGTCGGAATTAGGTTGGTTTCATCTCACGCAGATCATTTCTACTGTTATTGTTGTTATTGGTGGCGAGCTGGCAGAATCGTTAGCACACCGGGCAAAATGCTTTCGTGCCATTTCGTCCGGCTTTATGTTCTGGGTTCAAATGTAGCCGAGGTTGAGCAATGGGGTCGATATAATCGGCTAGATCCCTCCCTCCTAATTCTTATTAGAATGAATCCTTATTAGGCTGTAACTTTTAGAAGGCTAAGATATTTGCTTCACAACCATGTGGTTTCAGGATATGAAAATACCCTCTCTGTTCGGTGTCGCCAACTATCAGGACTTCCAGATATCGATGTTTCAAGCTAGTTGCCTCTCTTAGGTACCCAAGAGAGGCAACTCTGAACAGACCTTAAAGCCAAATAGCTTGAAACTTCGATGTCTGGGAGTTCTGTTAGATGGCGACACTGGTCAAATAAAGTGTTTTCACACCTTTTTACCATAAGAGAAATATTTTCTCTACGGTAACTGCAGTGAATTTGCCTTTTAACATATTTTTAACTAACCTAAACTTTGCATATATATATATATATTGTTTGCTTTTATGTTCAGTTATAATGCAAACAATTTTGCATTAATCTGATTGAGTACTTTATAATTTTCTAGTATACAACTTTATTATTCTCATACAAGAATGTTGTTGAGAAGTAACTTCCAAGTTTCGGTCAGCTAGGCTTGTGTGTGTGTGTGTGTGTGTGTGTGTGTGTGTGTACTACCCGTATTTGGACAATAACCATTCATGGCGAGATTTTTTTAAAAGGTACCTCTTTCTCTTCTATGTCGTTCAGAACCTTGGAGGTAACAGACACTTACTGTTCGGTTGTATTATAGTTTGTTAGAGTAAAGTTCACACAGCTGTATGTAGTGCGTACTTTAGTTGACTTTAAACATCTGTTGGATAGGCTTGTTCTCCTCTGCTTACATCCCCGTATATTATGTTACGCAGTAATAACATAAATGTGTTGTATAATTTTTGTGTACAGTGAAGTTTGGTGTTGAGGGTGTTTTGTCGTGCAAAAGTTTCTGAGAAAGAGAATGTTGTATATAATACGGCTTTTATTATTTCTGGTCAACAAATGTTTACTTGGTGTGTGTTTTGTAATGGATCGAATATAAAAAAGAACTGTGTGTGTGTGTGTGTGTGTGTGTGTAATGTATTTATATATGTCAGCTTTGTATCAAATTTCACCTGGCAGTCGTACAATTTGTCCTTGTTGCTATGTAGAGTAAGTATATATGCGCGCGCGCGCGCACATACATACATATATACACACACACACACACACACACACATCTCCTTGGGGTGGTGTTGGTGTCGTTCGTGGGAATGGTAGTAGCATTATGATATAATACAAGAGAATAAGGAGAGGTTTGCTTTACAATTAGTGTGCATTTGCATGTAACGTCTTTAACATTTGACAGGACCTTTTATTGTAGAATGAAGAGAGCCGGATTGCTAAACACTAAAGCTGTTTTTATTATGCTCCTGATGTTGTTGTTTTAGTCCCAGAAAGGCTCTGATTGAGTGTATACTCTTAATCAAATATACTAAAACCGTGATCATCTCATGATTTTCAAGCATGGTGCGCTTAAGACAGTACGTTGAATTGAGAGATTTAGCTACGATTTCTAACAAATTAGACAGCAACATAGAGGTTCCTTTGTTGACTAGCACAAAACACACACACACACACACACACACACATAATCATTTAAGCTCCATTTTACCACGAGGAGAATGCTATTTTTTCATGGCCTTCTTAGGACTGTTATTAACGGTGATATATAGAAACTGGTGTTTCGTTTCTTTGTCCGTTCCTGGTTAATTTGTTTGCCAACAATTCGTGAGGTCAACAATTTCTGTATATTGTGTGGTTAAGCTTGGTAGTTGCCTGTCTAGTTCAAGAGTGGCTAACGGGGTGAATAGCTACCGAATCGTCTAGATGCCCTTCGAAGATGCTAGTTGTAGAATATTCTTATTGTGATTTATTTGATCTGATCATCAAAGTTGTTAAAAACTAATAGAAAATTCAAAGCCTTGACTATCTGTTTAATCATTGTGCTCTGGCAATAAGTAAACATCTTAGATGATTTAAAATTGTACCGTTTGGGTTCACCTGTATATTATGCACATACACACACACACAAAAAGCTGTGTCTATACATTCAAATGTGGAGAGGTCTTAGCTGTGGCAACTGTCTCAAAAGTGTTTTCCTTGTAGACAATGTGCGTGAAAAACGGAGCTGGCTTATGAATAACGCCTTTGGACTGTAGGACTTGTGTTTCTGCACCGTTACTTTTCATGTTACAGACACTGAATGCGTTGTTTATACTCCACTAAGAACCAGCGTTCTTATAATGCAAACAACAAATAATGAATTTGCTGGTGGGTGCAAAGCATTTTCAGCAAGAATTAAACACACACACACTGAGCGCGCGCATGCATGCACTCGTGTGTTTGTGTGTGAGGTACTGCCTTTCGTGATGGTATAGTCGATTACATAAAATCCAGTACCTGCTTTATCGACTGTTATTTTATTGGAAGGGTAAAAGTCATAACTGGAAGCATAACTGGAAGCTGATTTGTAAAGGGGCATAACCAAATACCGCAAGTTATTTTGTCCGACATTTTACAAATTCCAAGTCACCTTACACACGCATATGCATGCATGTATGTTTGTAATGTGGGTTTTGTTCTCTGATCTGGTTAGTTACTTTATTTTTATGGTGGCAGTTTGTGAAGGGTACTGTACGTAATTATAATAATGCTAATAATAAAAGCTACAACAATACTTGCACTGCTCTCTCTAGTTTTCAAGAACAGGCTTTTTCAACTTGGGATGTCACGCCTACCATAAAACTTTAGCAGTTGTATACATCGCACAATACACACACACAGACACTGTAAGTCTGTGCATATTTATATACACATACGTGTATGTATGTGAGAGAGAGCGAGGGAGGGAGAGAGTGAGTGAATCAATGAATGAGAGCAATAGATTCTTTCGCTAAACGCATTCAAATTGTTACTTTTTCTATTTCTTTGGGGTTTTTTTTTTCTTTTTTCTTTTTGTCTTCTCCTAACAATACTTATCCAAATATGTTAAATCAGAATAGTACATTCTGGAAATGAATCACGCACACATACTTACTGTTTTATACACATTCACACACACTCTTGGATATATAATCACAGGCGCTTACATACCTGTATGCATAATGTACACATGTACCCATTCGCAAACAAACACACACACACACACACTATCACAACGAATGTTATTTGATTTGTGCGAGTGAAAAAATTGAAATGAATAGAATGTAAAGGTAAACAGAAAAGGTGTGGTGGTGGTGGTGGTGGCGGCGGCGGAGGTGGTCTTGTGGTAGTGGTGGTGAAGGCGATCGCAGTCGTCGTCGTCGTTGTGGTGTTGGTGGTTTTACTATTACTACTACTACTACTACTACTACTACTGCTGCTCGTAGTAGTTGATATGAACAGATACATATTGTATGGTGTGTGTGTGTGTGTGTGTAAATACATAACACATACATACATGCGATGCTCAGTCCCTAGCTTCAGCTCTAATCGAATAGGTTTAAAGATCAGCAGCGTTCCTGTCATGACCATCCAGTCTTTAATTGAGATATACTGTTCAGGAGGACTACGTTATTCAACGTATCATTTGACTTGAAAAAGTGAAATGGCTACAGTTTTTATTACATCTCGTGACAACTGCCTAGACCAGTCACGAACAAACTGCGGCCTGCGAGACTTTCTGAATATATCACACACGAACGAAAAATTACCTTGATTTTTATTCTTTACCTGCGCGGCCCGCAATATTGATGATCCATGTTTCATGCGGCCCGCTTTTCGAAACAGGTTGACTAGTTGTCTGTCGTGGCCTCTTCCACGTTGGCTTCTGGTATTAGCAATAGTATTAGTAGTGGTGGTGATATTGTTTTCTATTTATTTTCTCTAATCAAAGGTTTTTCAACCGTAACTAACCCATTTTCTTTTTATTTAGTGTGTTTTAGAATACTTAATTGAACGTGTCCTCTGCCGTTTTAATGATACTAGTCATTAATGATTTGACAGATTTAGCTGCTATTTTTATTTAGTGACGAGCGTACATTCTACGTTGACTTGTTTTGCATCTACGTCGAGTAGATTAGTATATCTACTAACTTACTATTTAATTTACACACCCAGATATATAGAACAAGCTTCACTAAAGATGTCTAATCAGACTGACCCATGTTCATTGCTTTCACCAGTTGGCTTTAATGATCAGATCCTCCCCAATTTGTGACAATATCGATCAGCTGAGCTGACTGGAGTGACCTCCCTTTTATTATTATTTTTTTTTTTAAAATCTGGAACGCCCTTAAGGGGATGTTTTTCATTTATTGTTTACTGTCAGTTGTTTGAAGTATAGAAGTCCATTTTTGTTTTGTTTTCTCTCCCAGTTGATATATGAGCGATCCTACCGCCTGTAACATGAAACAGCTCAAGCTACTGTGTGTGTGTGTGTGTGTGTGTGTGTGTGTTGGTTTTCATTTTAGAAACTGCTTACGTCATTGCTGATTTGAAATTAATATAGTTTAAGTTAACGAGGTCACCCAACCTCGTAACGTAATCAATGTGACTACATTCTCAAGTTGCAAATCGGTTGGGCTGATCTGTTATTGCTTAATCCGCGATAAGCCCTGCTGTACGACTCCGATAATCTAAATCTTTCCAGCTGTGACCATCACGTTTGTTATTTTGGTTATATTTCATTTATTTATTTATATATATATATAGAGAGAGAGAGAGAAAGAGATCTAGGATCACTTTCTTAATTGCGCCTTTCGTTTTCAGATCACGGGCTGTGATTTTAAGGGTATTAAGGCTGCTACTTTTAGCATGTCGATTGACAGTTTGAACTGTGGTAGCTGTTTTCCTTGTTTATGTATTTTGTAACGGGAGACTAGCCAGTTTCTGCGTTTAGTCAGTAACAGACGTCTGTTAAATAGATGTATACCTTCGTTAATGTATGCTGTAAATGGTAACGCGAAGCGAATGCTCATGCCATTATGCACGAGCCAATCCAGCAGCCTCTCGATTTGGTCGCTACACTTGTTAGAAATAGCAGCCAAATCTCCCTCAAATAACACATTACCGATTATTAGAAAGACTGGATATTATTAAGTTATATACTCCTACATACCCATGAAAACATGAATGGCATGAATAGAATACTTTTGAACACATATGTCTGTTTGGTCGGGGATTGAGCAGAGATACCTGACTGCTGAAAATAGTAGCCGCTCCGCCAGCGATATATATTGAATCTACTACTGACAAGGCCAACGAATGCTGAAATCACGTGATCTGGTAGTCTTGGTAGCAACATTAAAACGAACACCTATATCTAGTGTAAAGCGGGATATCGAAACAAGCTGGACAGTCTTGATGGCTAGAGGAGGACGATGATGATGGATGCTTCGGCCTTCATTTTATAGATTTAGCCAGCCTTCTCTGAAGCCTCATCTCATATATATACACGCACACTCTCTTTTTTTTTTTTATTAAAGCTGCAAAATTATCACGAAAACTGTTACTCAGTTTTACATTCCCGTATGTCGGACGGCAACTCTGAGTGGCAGTTTTTGTGATAACTTCGCAGTTTTATTGACGGAATGTTACTCTACTTTTAGTATTCGAATACTATTTTTCCACCTTGTTTTGCATTTATGTGCACACCTGTGTATATATATATATATATATATATATATATATATAGCGTGTCGACAGGGAGTTTCTTTGGCTTTATTTGAAACAGACTTTACGATGCCAGCCTGGTTCCATCAAATCACACATTCCAATCAAGCTTTAACGACCTAGTTCGCTTCCGCTGTTTACAGCAGTGCTTGGAAGGAAAGTGTGTAGCGTGTAATCGTCACATTGGTCATGACAGAGAAAGTTGTCATGACGATACCTGCTCAGAGGCCTACGCAAGGTTGTAGAAGGTGTATGGAGAGGAGTGTATAAGCCGCACACAAGTATACAAATGGTTCAGACGTTTCCAAGATGGCCGAAACAATGTCGATATTGACGAACCTTCTGCGAGACCTGCAACCAGCAGAACTGAGAAAAACGTCGCAGATGTGCGTGCAGCAGTTGAGAGAAAATCGTCGAATCACAATCCGTGAGTTATCAGAGGATGTGTAGGTTAGTTACGGTTCAGTTCAGTCCATTATCACTGAAGATTTGGGTATGAGACGCATATCTGTCATTGTGCCAACACAGCTTGCAGCTGACCAAAAAGACAATCTGGTTTCAGTTGCACAAGATCTCCTTGATTGCGTCGAGTACGATGAAAACTCTTTGAAAACTTTGCGTGGGCTTCTGAGCAGGTATCGCCAAACTTTTGGCAAAATTTGATGCAGATTTTCTGCTCAACTTTCTCTGTCATGACCATGCGACGATCACACGCTACACACTTTCCTTCTGGGCATTGCTGTAAACAGCGGAAGTGAGGTAGGACGTTAAAACTTAGTGCACATGCACAACAAAGTTCAAGGTCAATCTGTGCCAAACGGCTTCACGCTCCGTGCTTTAGCTTAGTTACTATAACAACAGTCGAGATACTTATTGATTAGACTGTATGTATGTGTGTATATGTATATATATATATATATATATATATATATATATAATGTGTGCGTTTCTGTATATTATATATGTACATACCTAGCAAGGAAACATCTCTTTGCTTAAACAACAGATCGGTACCCATGCAACTGACACGGTGAGAATTTCTTCACCAACAATGGACTTTTCACACTGTAAAATAAGTTTTCTTCGCAGCTCTCTTGTCATACCACTTCAAACTGCCAACCCAAGATATCATTAAGCCTTGTAAAACTTTTGAATAGTTATGTAAATAATGGTCAATGAGTTGTATGAATTAAGACGACCTGTGTCAATTTACATTCTCTCTTTCTATCTCTCTCTCTTTCTTTCTCTTATTTCTCTTTCTCTCTTTCTCTCTCTCTCTCTCTCTCTCTCTCTCTCTCTCTCTCTCTCTCTCTCTCTCTCTCTCT
>NC_068982.1:56540363-56541173 GCF_001194135.2 Octopus bimaculoides | reverse complement strand
GGTCAGCTAGCTGATGCAGAAAGCTAGGTTTAAACGAAGGACCTTGTTTTGTTTTGGGGAGTGAGTAACAAGTTTTTAGTTAATACAGTTCTATATTTAAGAGATGAGGAATTATGTACATCATTTACATTTGACGGATATTTGTCTCCATCTTGTTTGTTGTTAACACAACGTTTCGGCTGATATACCCTCCAGCCTTCATATGGCGTAATGGTTAAGAGCGCGGGCTACTAACCCCAAGATTCAGAGTTCAATTCCAGGCTGTGACCTGAATAATAATAATAATAATAGCAACATCGAAAAATACCTTAGGAATGAGAACCCAGGTTCGACGTTGTGTTAACAACAAACAAGATGAGGACAAATATCCGTCAAATGTAAATAATGTAAATTTTTAGTTCTTTTTAGTTTCCATGAGTTCCAAATGATATATGAAACTTCTTGGTTGTAGTTAGGTATGCATTTTCCGGTATTTCTCTTTTCTCTTTTACTTGTTTCAGTCATTTGACTGCGGGCATGCTGGAGCACCGCCTCTAGTCGAGCAAATCGATCCCAGGACTTATTCTTTGGAAGCCTAGTACTTATTCTATCAGTCTCTTTTGCCGAACCGCTTGGTTACTGGGACATAAACACCAGCATCGGTTGCGAAGCGATGGTGGGACACACATACACACACAAACACATACATATATATATATATAACACACACACAAACACATACATATATATATATAACACACACACACACACACACACACACACACACACACACACACACACACATATATATATATATATATATATATATAT
>NC_068982.1:56536447-56540353 GCF_001194135.2 Octopus bimaculoides | reverse complement strand
TATATATATATATATATACGCGACGGGCTTCCTTCAGTTTTCCGTCTACCAAATCCACTCACAAGGCTTTGGTCGGCCCGAGGCTATAGTAGAAGGCACTTGCCCAAGGTGCCACGCAGTTGGACTGAACCCGGAACTGGGTGGTTGGTAAGCAAGCTATGTACCACACAGCCACTCCTGCGCCTATATGTGTTCTTATTGTTGTTTAACCCCAGGTCAACTCTAGGCAAGCTGTCCTATTGTTAAAGCTTTCAATCCGAGATTATGTATTTAGAACAGGCGTGGGCAGCTGAGTTTTTTTTCTTTTTTTTCTTCTGAGAAACAGGCTGCGCGAGACATGGCCCTGCTCTGCTAAAGGAAATTTAAAGTAATTTTTCGTTGCCAACGAGAATATCCCACAGGTCGCAGCTTGTCCATGTCTGGTTCAGAACTAGGTCATCCAATATGACCTTTGTTACTCATGTCTGTCTGTCCTCGTGTGTGATCGAAGCAAACATCCATACTATCTTATTGTCTAAGAAGTTTCCTCGCTTGTTCGATTTCGCTGGATTGCTTGTCGTGGAACAGCTTCAAAGATTTAACACGTAAGGTAAGGTAAAGACCCCCTTCGGTCAAAAGTGACCATGGGATTGCACCTAGAAAGTTACCCCCCCCCCCCGAAGCACAAGTCCGTGCAAGGTTGTTTATGGAAGACCAGCAGTCGCCCATGCATGCCAAACTCTCCTCTCCACGCGACAGATGCTATCCAAGGGAAGGGCCGATACAGTTTGGCATCAGTGATGTTGCGACTCATTTCTACGGCTGAGTAAACTGGAGTAACGTGAAATAGTGTCTTGCTCAATAACACGACGCAGCCCGGTCCGGGAATTGAACTCACTACCTCATGATTGTGAGCCCGACGCTCTAACTACTGAGCCATGCACCTTCACGATTTAACACGATTATCTCGAATATCAATGTTGCCCTCTAAAGGAGTTCTATATTTATGCCTAGACTACAGGCTATGGTAGTGCTTCGTTGAGAGACTGCTGTTTGTCTTCAGGTTTCCAAGAAACTACCTACATAACCGTGCTAGAAGAAGAAAAAAACGGTGGTGGTGAGTGTGTGTGTATAGAAATGAATTGACGTTCCTATGACGATGTAAATGTAAAGCTCACACGATCCTGTTTAATTCTTATTCTCTATAACATTCGCTTTTCTTTAATCCATTGTACATAGTGTTTTGTCTTCCTCCCCCTTCTCACTCTTAAGTTGACTACTTTTCAGCAAAAGTCCCCTGATGGAAGGGATACACATACGAACGCTTACGCAAGCGAAGCACGCATCGACACAGACATGTGCAAGAGCGCATGCAGAATTATCCCGTATTTAATTATCAGGTGTCTGGCTGATTGCCATCTGTTGATGCCCCCATTATATTGCGACTTCATGAGTATTGTGTGTGCCGCTGAGTGTTCATTTTACAAATATACACCAATCCACAGACACACACACAACGTGTGCGCTACGAATTTTGTTTTATTCTCTGATATATATATATATAAACAATATATGAGTATATGCATATATATGTACATGTATGTCCATACCTTCATCTACATGTACACATAGATACATAACTGGGTACATGACGTGACAAAAGAACATGGACAAAATGATAAACAAGGTACAACAAACAAGCAAGCCACATAGAAACATCTCCTTCATCAGCTGCCACCATTAAAACACCGGCGTTTCGAAGAATTAAGGCAGTACGCATCGTTGAAATGGTTCTTCCCACGAACACAAATTAAATCATTTTCGTGGAGGATAGTGGCGGACGGAAAACAAGACAGGAAAACGAAACGGTGAATAAACAAACAAGCAAAAAGGCTGTACAGCCAGACGTGAAGTGTGTATGTATTGAACGATATATATATATATATAAAGGCAAAATCTATAAGTGCTGAAACCGAACAAGATCTAATTGATGCTTGTATAATAAGCCGATTTGGGCTTATATCTCCAATCTAGTTCTGTGACTGGTCAATTCTTTAATCCTTTGCCTCTCCAAATTATTTTCATTAATTTATCCTAAATGCCCAGGCTTGTTTTTTAGAATTTTAGTTAGTCCTTGTTTCATACACTCTAAGTAATATAAAGCTTCCTTCTCATAAGTCCTTAGTTACTCTGATGAATGAAAAAAAAAATTGGGAATGGGTACCATATATGATGCATGGACGACAAAGAAATACGTCCTGCGTATCGCATCTGATAAATAGGACATGCAAAAGATTAATTTCTTAAATACTCGAATTTTTCTCATCCCCTCAAGAGTTTCACTCTGTACTAAAACAACAGTGTTGCCAATAATCAACAAGATGCTGGCATAATATCTAAGACACTTCTGTTATTATTTCTATATATATATATTGTAGGTACCAAGGCGGTGAGCTGGCAGAAACGTTAGCGCGTCGGGCGAAATGCTTACCGGTATTTCGTCTGTCTTTACGTTCTGAGTTCAAATTCCGCCGGGGTCGATTTTGCCTATCATCCTTTCTGGATCGATAAATTAAGTACCAGTTGCGTATTGGGGTGGATTTTATCGACTGACCTCCGCCCCAAAAATTTCGGGCCATGTGCTCAGAGTAGAAAAGTATATATTTTATGTGTGGGTATGGCTGTGTGGTAAGAAGCTTGTTTCCTAACATGGTTCCGGGTCCAGTAACACGGCGTGGCACTTTGGGCAAATGGATTTCATAGACGGAAACTAAATGAAACCTGTCTTGTGTAGATGTGTGTTTGTCCCCTACCACCGCTTGACAACCGGAGTTGGTTTGTTTACGTCCCCGTAACTTTGTGGTTCTGTAAAACAATAGAATCACTGCTAAGCTTTTTTTAAGAATACTGGGGCCAATTTGTTTGACTAAAACCCTTTGCAGCGATGCTCCTGCGTAGCTGCAGTCAAGAACTGAAAAGTTAGCGGAGGGAAGAATATATATATGTGTGTGTGTGTGTGTGTGTGTGTGGTAGAATGGTAATTATTTTTCTGATCCTTAAAGAAAGGTCTATGGGCGTCAATTTGGTTAAAAAACTGGAATCTCATCGGACACACCTAATGTCATTATTGGTTATAAAAGAGGATTTGGGTTGCCTGTACGTTGGCACAAAGATTGATGGCGCGGGTAAACAATAACAACACCCATAGAATAAATTCCACCGTTGCAAGTTTTTCTTGGTGGGAATTGTTTTAGCTTTGAAACGTTTTATCTCAGAATATTGGTTCGGTGGTGGCTGGTAGAATCAGTAGAGTGGTGCCAGACAAAATTCTTTCAAATATTTGGTTACGTCATTTTGCCTTCTGATTTCAAATCCCACTTTTTAAGTTGATTTTCGCCTCTGATTCTTCTAGGATATGTTCTTTAAATCAATAAGGTATTATTTGAAGCAGTGGTTCTTAACCGGGGTCCAAGGGACCTTGGGAGTCCATACAAAATTTTGTGTGGTTATGCTAAATTGGTTATGCTTCTACAACACAGAAAACACGTTTTTAATACGGTTTCTAATAATATTTATTTATAATAATATAATGGGATTTTATAAAAATATCGAATAGGGTCCAGTAGAGTAAAATAAGAATTAAAAGGATCCATAAGTAAAAAAGAATGGTTGAGAACTACTGATTTAAGGGAACATTTGGCTACTATTTCTAGCATGTGGAACAACCTTGATAGGACTTCATTTGGTTTGAGTGTGTGATGGAAGTATAGTAAAAACATTTATGGTTTGTGTGTGTGTGAAAGACACCTCCGTCGCTGCTGCTGCTGCAGTCTTGCTCTAACACCGTTATGTTCTCTCGTGTATACGTGTGTATACTTACAATGACAGATAGTGGGTGTATGTGTGTGTGTGTGTGTGTGTGTGTGT
>NC_068982.1:56533983-56536437 GCF_001194135.2 Octopus bimaculoides | reverse complement strand
ATATATATATATATAGTGATGATATATACAGGCACATCCGTTTCTCGTTTTCTTTCTTTTTAGTGTATATACGTTGTATGTATTCCTATCAAATTCCAATTCCGGTTAGGATGATGTGAGAGTGTGTATGTGTGTGCGTGTATTCCATTGTTGGCTTTAGTTTCAGGTTCATGGTCATTTTTTTTTTATATTTCACCCTTCCATACCTAACCTTACTTCACCCCTCACTCCTACTCTTCCCCGATTATTCTGTACCCTTTTAAACCATTTAACTAATTTTACCCAACCAGCCCTTAAATACTGCCAGTCGTCCGCTCCACACTTTCATCTTCCGCTAATAATTCGAGACAGTTTCGTAACTGAGAGAAAGGGGAAGGTGTAGAAAATTGCTCTGAGAATTTGAGCCTACTGTTGAGGGCACTGATAATTTCATTAAGACATCTTCACTAACAAGCCATTAATTAGATGTGTGTGTGGGTGTATGTGTACATGTACGGATGTGTGCTTCTGTTTCTCTCTCCCACTCGCTCTAGTTTTTCTATGGTGTATGTTTGGTACACCATATTCCAATTAGTTATCAACTTAGTTTATATTATGAAAGTATAAACATTCTTAATGGGTTGTTAGACCTTTTCTGCTGATTTGAGTTCAAACATATGCAACATGAGCGTACGTACGTACATACATACACATACCCACTCTCCATACACAACAAACACACACACGCACACACAGTGGGCTTGGAAGTTGTTTTTTTTTTTAATAATTTTTTCCATGAGTATACATACACATGAATTAAGATCACATGCGTCTAAATATTTTATCACGCGCGTGAGTGAAGGTCGGAGAGAGAAAGAGATGGGCTGGAAAAATCGGTAGAGCGTCGGACGAACGCTTTGTGGATTCAGATCCCATCTAGGGATCATTTTCTTTTCATCTTTCTCGGGTCGATATAATAAATAGCAAAGCAGTGAAGTCGATGGAATTGATTATACGCTTGAAGGCTTGATCATCTCCGACTGAGTTGCCAGTGTGAGGATGTCTGAGTATCATTGAAGGCCCGAAACACCCAATGACTCGGGGCATTCCTCTCCTGATTTCCTTTTTTTCTTCTTTTTCTTTTTGTTGCTGTGGTGTACGCAATTTTCTTGTGTGCAAACTCTCTCTCTCTCTCCTTTTCTTTCTCTTTCTCTCTCTCTCTCTCTCCCTCTTTTTTTTATTTATTTTACAGAGTATGTGTGCATCCATGGGAGTAACCAGCGCTCAGGTTTCTTCAATTAAAAATATCAGATTTCATCTTGAAAACTTTTTGCGCTCACATTAAAAGACCTTTTAGAATTATGTTATTTTTACTTACTGTTTTTCGAGTGATTTGTTGTGCATAATTTTAAGAAAATTTAGAAATACAACTTGAAGGTTACATGTACAGTCATTAAAGCCGGACACGGGTCTCCTTATGCGGTAACCAGATGGATAGACTGTATTTCGTATTGGCTGATGGATTTAATTTATCGTCAGGGTTCTATCCACCACCTGGCCCTTAGGTGCCATTAGCAGTGTCCACTTTGTTACAAATGTATGAACTAGGCCTCCCCAGGGGTTGTGGCTGCTTCCTTACAATCGGTAATTTATGTCATGTTTTCCATCACAGCCACCAATGGTCTCTAAGATACAACAAAAGGTTAAAAGGCACGAAACCCTGATATAGATGTAAATAGTGGTAGTGGGTGTCCTTCCTAAATTACATATCTGATTGTAAATATAATTCTTCATGCGTATCTATGCGGGCTAATACGTATTATTTGCATAATACATATGTCCTGCCCTAACTCTTCGAAACGCTTAGTTTAGAATGGTGGCAGCTGATGAAGGAAATGTTCTCTATGTGGCCTGTGTGTTTTCTGTACTCTGTTTTGTTCTGTTTTTCATTTTGTCCACGTTTTTTTTGTAACGTCCTGTACCCAGATATGCATCTATATATACATGTGGATGTATGTATGTATATACATGTACGTTTATATGCATATACTCACATATTATTTGCATTATTATTATTATATATATATTTACACTTATTGTGTATATCTATATAATTATGTGCATAAACATGTGTGTATGCATATATTTCTCTGTGTGTGTGTGTGTGTGTGTGTGTGTGTATAGAATGTGGATAGACACAGATTGGTTGAGTGGTTGATTGATTAGAGAACTACTCTTTTAGTGGTTCAGCATTTATTCACTTTTTCTTTTTAATGAGGTTGTAAAAAGAAAATTTTAAACCATTGAACTGTTCCATGCTGCTTTGGTTTTCGAATAGAACAATACGCAGTTGGGAAAGACGATTTGACTGAAAGAAATAGACAATGAGATTCTCTCTCTCTCTCTCTCTCTCTCTTTCTCTCTCTCTCTCTCTTTCTCTCTCTCTCTCTCTCTCTCTCTCTCTCTCTCTCTCTC
>NC_068982.1:56533137-56533864 GCF_001194135.2 Octopus bimaculoides | reverse complement strand
CTCTCTCTCTCTCTCTCTCTCTCTCTCTCTCTCTCTCTCTCTCTCTCTCTCTCTCTCTCTCTCTCTCTCTCTCACACCGGGACTTTGTTTCAACAGTGAGTTGTTTTTATAAGTTGATGGGCCTTCTTCCTTTTCAGTTGCACTTTACCATAGTAACACGTATTAGCATACATCTTCCTTATCTACTTGGTCTGCTAGTTTTCTTAGCATATCTTCCGTATCAATTTGTTCTACTTTTTCTCTCACACATACAAAACTCACCAGCACGCATATATATGCGCGCATACTTTCGAGCAACGCACCAACGCATAAGTACACATTCATTCATTCATATACAGGTTACCTACCTATACTGTCTTTTACAATATAATCCTGCTTAGCTAGCTAGCCACAGCGGATTAGTTACTCACTGCCAAGCAAACCGGAAGTGTGGTTTTGACTGCCTTACCTTTTTTTTCATCTTAAATTTCCTTAACAAAACAGACCGTCGCCATGTTTTCCTGCCTCATCTTTTCCCTCCACTTTCTTCTTCTCCACTCCCGCTACTCCACTCACGTTTTCTCGAACAATCAGTAAGCTTCGGAAATTTCTGGTCTGTATTCAATCTAGTCATTGTTATTTTAGTGAATTAGACCTGAAAGTGGGTGGCGTGTTTTAGTAAAGGTTTCCTCTGCTATTGTTTTTGTTACATATATATATATATATATATATATATATATATATATAT
>NC_068982.1:56529889-56532794 GCF_001194135.2 Octopus bimaculoides | reverse complement strand
CATGTTGTTCATGTGAAATATGGCCGACCTTATGGTCAAAGGTCTTCAAACTATGACTATTTGTCAGCGATGGCGCAGTTACCCGGAGTCCATTACTCAACGTATCCGTCCGTTTTCCCCTTAATTTTATTTATTTATTTATTTTTTTTTTTTTGCTAAAACAGTTGGATGTTGCTTACGAGATGCTTTTCTTCCCCCCTCTAAAAGCCGTGTAACAACTTACTGACTTCTTTGATGCTTCATCTTTATACTACAAAGCAACTTCAAACGGGATATGGTTTACGAGATTTGGCTGCTCTGTCTCTTAATGTAAAGCGACAACTTGATTCCTCGTATGTGCTTTTGCAGATCGTTGACCTTTGTAATACGCATCAATATCCTACATCCTCCTCCTCTTCATGGTTTAATTGAAAGATGTTAAAATAGAATTGCAATTATCTTCATATCTCGTCAAGTTATATTTGTCTCTTTCCATACATGTGTTTATATGTCTTCTATCAATGAAATTTTATTCGAAATAACTGAAATGACAAAATCAGACTGACGGCAAATCATAGATGGACTTTCGACTTAGTCGCTCGATCTGTTTGAAATACCAAACGAATTTAGTTTGAATAAGGGAATGGCTGTGATTAGAAGGACTTCGATCGTAACGCTGCTCTGGAGCCAAAAGACGGCAACCAGTCAACTAGATGATCAGCTAGTGCAGTAGTCTTTTTCGTGGTCGCTTTAGCTGCGACAAGCAGCAACCAGATATATCTCCTTTAAATACACCCTATTGTCTTATGACGAAAGACACATTAGTTAATGTAATCCTAGAAGGAAACACGAGATGGTCAATACCTGAACGTCTCTGATCATAGGTTTGTCCGTCCTCCGTATCGACAATAATAAGTGGAGTCTGATATCGAGTTAAATGAACCTCAATGTTTATATTCTGTGGTATTTATGTGCAATAGATATTTTCTCCCTTTGATCCCTAATATAGATAGGCACAGGCTGTCGACTAAACTGGCCCCAATATTTCAGTTGTCTATTTATCATCGATCTTAGATTTCTATAATTGGCAAATGGCCACGAATCTGACGAAAGAGGGCACAAGGAGTTTATTTATTCCAATTCTTGATCGGTGTTTATTTAATCGATTTCTGGAAATGAAAGGTAGAATTACCCTCTCTTCGATTCGAACTCGATGTGTAATAAATTACATCGATCTACCAAGATCTGCCATTGATTAAAGCCTTTACTGAATTGATGTTGCATGGCCGAATAGTCAAGAAGTTCAGTCTGCTATCAAGAGGTTCTTTATTCGATACCACTACGTAGCATTTTGGGCAATGTTTTTCATTACAGTCTTTGATTGGCCCACGTCTCTTGTGAGTGAACTTGGGACGGAAACTGTGTAGACGTTCATCAAATGGATTGCATCTAGCCTTCTCATATTCTGTATGACGCTGACTCCATCTGAGAATTATATCTAGAGTACTTGTGTCTGTGGAATATTCGGCCACATCTACATTAATTCAATGACTAGGTTGTTTAGCCGATCGAACAACTTGTGATCGTCAAAACCGACGAAGATCCTTTTCTTCTCCCCCCCCCCCCCATCGGATAGGTCTAATAACAGATAGGCATTCCAGCCGAGACCATCCCGCTTTTTTTATATTCATATATGATATATTTATTACATTATCTAATGTGTCCTTCCTTAAAAAGAAAAAAAAACGGAGTACGTTTTAGGTTAATTTGAACTGCAGTTTCTAGCCGATGGAATGACTCAGTATAGACACTCACTCTTTGATTCGTGTATTAATTAATATTAGCCGTTACTGTAAACTAACCAACATTAAAACTATCATCGGTTTCCGTTTTATCATGGGATTTAATTTAGGTTGATTCCAGTTAATTAAATTCTTTACCCCTTATCCCTACCACACAACTTTCTTTTTATTTTTTACCTTTTTTTTTTCTATTACAAAACCTTTTTCAAGTTTGTAGTAATTATTTTTGACCGGTTTATTACTGTCTGGTTCCTTTACTCTCCTAGGTCCCCTCGTTGACACCACCTGCACTAGGGATCATCGCACTTTTTCACTAACGCTCGATGCAAGCTGACACGCTCATCAACTTTCTTATTGTTACAGTGTTGATGGTGGCTGGTGACGTTGTGCAAGATAATTAGTCTTTTTTGGAAATAAATATTTTTGTTTTCCATAAAACGAATCAAGTAAAAGAAGGTTAGAGATCTCGCTTTGATCGTAATTTAACTCGGAGACTCTTCAGTGCGTGTCAACTCGACCTCCCAACAGACACTTGACTGCACACTTCAGGGATAAATAAAGCAAAACGAAGATCTCTTGTCATCCACCACTGTGCCAAACAAATACTTTTTAACGGAGCTATAGTGGAAGTAGGCCACAAGGTAGACACTCGATTAGCTTGGAATAGTAACCAAATTTCCATCAAATTATTTTTGTTACTTTAAAAGAAGGATATATTGGATAATAGTGGAGGCCCAATGGTTAGGGCAGCGGAATCGCGGTCATAGGATCGCGGTTTCGATTGCCAGACCGGGCGTTGTGAGTGTTTATTGAGCGAAAACACCTAAAGCTCCACGAAGCTCCAGCAGGGGATGGTGGCGAACCCTGCTGTACTCTTTCATCATAACTTTCTCTCACTCTTACTTCCTGTTTCGGTTGTGCCTGTAATTCAAAGGGACAGCCTTGCCACACTGTGTCACGCTGAACATCCCCGAGAACTACATTAAGGGTACACGTGTCTGTGGAGTGCTCAGCCACTTGCACGTTAATTTCACGAGCAGGCTGTTCCGTTGATCGGATCAACTGGAACCCTCGACGTCGTAACCGACGGAGTGCCAACAACATATTGGATTTTTGTTTTTTTT
>NC_068982.1:56527961-56529765 GCF_001194135.2 Octopus bimaculoides | reverse complement strand
GGGAACAGACTTTTAAGGTCTAATTTTTTTCCTTATTTCCTAATCTTTGACTTCGAATTTTTAATATTTGATAAGATGGGCATACTAATCGAAACCGGTTATATTTTATAAACGTCACTTAATGCGACAAATGTAAAAATACTTATCCTGTCTGATTAAAAAAGGGAAAAGTAAAAAACAATAATTAAATATACTTCCGTGCTGTTTCCACATTCACCTTAAATATATATATATATATAGAAGGTTACATCTAAATCTGTGTTTAGGGGCAGCGTACTAGAGTTTGACCTGTTAAGTCGTCCGCCAGCTCCCCAATCGACTCCAGCACCATCGACAGTAGCTAGATGTATGTATGTATGTATGTATGTATGTATGTATGTATAAGGCTTCTGAGGCTAGTGAGAAGCACTTCAAAATGGGAGATGCGTCCTAAAAGCTTGGAATAAAGTGATTTTCGCTAAAGGCGCCCCAAGGTCAGTGGCCGTGTTAAACGAGCCGATAAATTGTTTTACCATTCAAGAACTCAGTGGAATGGTTAGCGCGTTCTAACACTTCTCCGCCCTGGATTGGTGGTGGCGATGCTTTATTTTATCCTTCTCCAAAGAATACAATGCAAAGTTGATGTCGGCGGTATTTGCAATTGTGTACAGAGCCAGAACAACGCATTGTGTTCTAGCTCTGTAAGAAGCGGAATGGTTTATGCCTGGAAGACGCTTTTCATCAAGCTCTACTCAATCAGAGCATGACTTGCTGTTCAACTACGCAACAATAGGTTTTAGTTGTGCCTGTTGAAGGTTCTCTCTTGTAACAGCTTAGCAACGTTTTTTCTATTCTTTCTTAGTCGTTGCAGTGTAAAGCTTATTAGCCATTAACCCAATAGTTCTCTAGGAAATTCTCGGAGTGCGCAAATAATATATTCACGTTAAAATACTTCATTTTCACGTAAAAAGTGGCTTCCTGGTGCCGTTGCCCTCGTTGTTGCGATTATCACAGTTAACAAGGAATTTTGGAAAATATAGTAAATGCAGTCTTTCGTGAAAGCAGATGTTTCAGCCTTGTAAGACCTCTTCAACGAAACTTTCTACTCTCCATTGCAAAACTATTTGTAATCAATGCATATGGAAATAGTTAAGTTAGTTTTTCAAGCATGTAGTCTCGGGTTCAGTCCCATTTCATTAAGCGTCTTCTGTTATATACCCTCGGTTGAATAAAGCCTTCTAAGTGGATTTGGTTGACAAAAACTGAAAGAAACCCGTATTATGTAAGTATATCTGTGAGTGTTAGTGTCTACATGCATAGACATCACGCAATATCCATACATATAATAAAAGAATGAGCGTCACCTTGGTAGAAATGGTGTCTCCTTTCTAGTCTTCCGTGAAAACATAGGCTGCCATAGGGGGAGTATTACCTTGCTCGGATACAAGTGAGAGTTGGCGATAGGAAGCGTATCCGTTCTTTAAATTTTTTTTTTTCCACGTATCTCATCCGACAATGGAAGTCATGTAAAAATGGACGATAAAACAATGATGGTGATGATATATTAGTTCTAACGATGTATGATTGTATTTCTTGTCAGTGCTCAAGCTCTGATTATCATGTTTTTACCATTTCGCCTCACATTATTTGTATATTCCTCTTTTCCCCCAACACAATTGTGCAACTATGTGTGTGCTGTATGAGGCAGAACTGACTGTTGTTTCCAGTAGGGCGAGGCTGCGTAGAGGTTGTTTCCACATTAGCTCGATGCGGAAGGTTAATGTTATATTGTGATATATGTGTGTGTGTGTATATATATATATAT
>NC_068982.1:56522510-56527584 GCF_001194135.2 Octopus bimaculoides | reverse complement strand
CTATGTTATATCCAATGTTATCACCGCCATGTGCACCACCACCACCGTCGCCGCCGCCGCCGCCATCTATACCACCCGTCGGCTATTGTTTGTCATTACATTCGACTAGCTTGTATTAATAATGGTTTTGAAACGAAACATTGCATTCGACATGTTGGAAATGCCGTAATTTCCTCTGCTGTAAAAACCTTCAGTCTATCCATGGCACACACACATACACGATCCGCTGTTTGTAGTGGTTGTTTATGATGGTGATGATGGTTGAGGCTGCTGTTGGTGGTTGTGGTGGTGTTGGGTGCTGCTGCTGCTGTTGGTGGCTAGGTGTTTTCACGACGGGTGGGTAACGGCACAAAGACACTCACACCGCTGACTGCAATTTCCTGTATATAAAACCCTTACAGACTTATCAGCGTTAAAATGTAGTAATAATAATAATAATAATGGTGATGATGATGATGATAATGGAATTAATAAATACAAAAAATAAAAGAAAACAAGCAAAATTGATTCTAACCTCTGGATATGTAGCTGATATGAAAATAATGTTTCGTTTTTTGGTCTTGATATATTTGTTTTTTTTGTTTTTTTTCTATTCATTCATTTATTTTATTTCGTATATTTTTAGTTTTCTACTTTAAGTTGAGGTTAGAGCGGTGGTTGAGGGGCCAGACGGAGGTAAGATAGGAAACATGTGTGTGTATGGTTATATAGCCCTAATCATTACATGTTATTATTACTCCCCGCCACCAATTCTCGTAGTTTCTTATGTATAACCTGTGGCTGTATATAGGATACTACATTTAGTGTGAGATGGTTTGTTTTTATTTTTAGAAAGAACGCAAAAAAATAATAATAAATTAAGCACAAACAAGCAGTAACCAAAAACCAAAAAAAAAAAAAACTACAAAAAAATAAGAAAGAAAGATAGTTACTATGTGAAGGAAATAAAGTTATTCATCTTACATAATGATGAAGTTGATGCTGGTAATGGTGATGATGCTAGAAGAATTATTAATCATACTGGTGATGATGTCGTTTTGGTTGATGTGTAATGCGCTCTCTTACAACATGTTTGGAGTAATTAAATATCTATTTTGGAAGGGAAGGTCTTGTCATTGTTGAACTACTGTATGTAATTAAAAGAGGAGACTTTTTGTCTTTTAGCAATGAACACCGCTTGTGTGTGTGTGTGTGTGGTTTGTACGGTACGGGAGCGCGCATGTAGTTCATTCTTCATGGTATTTCTATGTTCGTTCCTTGCTTTACGCTTTCTCTCTCTCTCACTCTGATGTCATGATCGGCAGATTTCTATTCTGTGTGATCTGTCTACAAAATAATTTATAATTAATTAATAATAATAATCTTTTTCTACTATAGGCACAAAACCTGGGTTTTGTGGGGAGGGAGACAATCACATCGACCCTTGTACTCCACTGGTACTTATTTTATCGACTCCGAAAGGATGACAGGCAAAGTCAACCTCGGCGGAATTTGAACTCAAAACGTTGCGGCAGACGAAATACCGCTAAGCATTTCGCCCGATGTGCTAACGATTCTGCCAGCTCGCTGCCTCCAAAATAATAATAATAATAATAATAATAATAATCTTTACTGTAAACACAATGCCTGAAATTTTGGAAATAATTAAGTTGATTACATCGATCCCAGTGCGTAACTGCTACTTATTTAATCGACCCCGAAAGGATGAAAGGTAAAGTCGACCTCGGCGGAATTTGAACTCAGTAGTATTTCTCCCGGCGTGCTCACGATTCTGCCGGCTCGCCGCCTTAAATAATAATAATAATAATGATTTCAAATTTTGACACAAAGCTAGCAATTTCGGTGGGGTGGTGAGATGAGTCGGTTACATCGATCCAGTGTTCAATTGGTACTTATTCTATCGAGCCTGAAAGAAAAAGTGGACCCCGTTGGAATTTGAACTCAGAGCGCAAAGACGGAAGAAATGGCGCTTAGCATTTTGCCCGACGTGCTAACTATTCTGCGACCTCGTTTCCTTTAATAATAATAACAATCCTTCTTTTGGCACAAAGCGAGCAAATTTTGAGGCTGGTTAAGTCGACTAGATCGATCCCGAACTGATAAAGACAAAATTGACCTCGGCAGGATTTGAACTCGGGGCGATAAGGACTTGAAAGGAATATAGTAAGGTACTATTTGATATTCTAACGACAATATACTCTTTCACTCTTGTTATTTGTTTCAGTTATTTGACTGTGGCCATGCTGGAGCACCGCCTTTAGTCGAACAAATCAGCCCCCGAACTTATTCTTTGTAAACCTAGTACTTATTCTATCGGGCTCTTTTGCCGAACCGCTAGGTTACGGGGACATAAACACCAGCATCGGTTGTCAAGCGATGGTGGGGAGACAAACACACACACACACACACACGACAGGATTCTTTCAGTTTCTTATTTCTTCACTGCCCACAGAAGGCTACACACAGAGGGGACAAACAAAGGCAGACAAACGGACTAAGTCGATTACATCGACCCCAGTGCGTTACTGGTACTTATTTAATCGACCCCGAAAGGATGAAAGGCAAAGTCGACCTCGGCGGAATTTGAACTCAGAACGTAGCGGCAGACGAAATACTGCTAAGTTTTTCGCCCGGCGTGCTAACGTTTCTGCCAACTCGCCGCCTTTCAGTTTCTGTCTACCAAATCCACTCACAAGGCTTTGGTCAGCCCGTGGCTATATTAGAAGACACCCGGAACCATGTAGTTGGGAAGCAAGCTTTTATACAGTCACGCTTGCGCCTAAAAATTATGTCAAGCCTTTTTCTTTAAATCCTTCGAGACGGTGCAATCAGCATGGCTTCAGTTCAATGACTGAAATATGTAACACACACACATACAGAATATCGCAGCATTTTTATTGGCTGAAATCCCACAATATTCCAAGCTTTAAGGCCTCATAATGTTTGTGTTTTTAGGTTTAATTTTGATTTAGCCGATAAGTAGCATGAAAATTGTGCGTGCCAGAGAGATTGATCCCTGAAAAAATAAAAAAACAAAGTCGGTTTTGGCTTGGATTTGAACTCGAAAAATAAATGTCCATAGGCTAAAATATATCGTAAAGCAAATTTGTCCGGCGTTTTACTAATTCTGCCAATCCACCGCAGCAGTGGCTTCTAAGCCGGGGAGGACCACATTCAGGAAGGTGTCACAAACAAAATCGTATTTAAATCGATTCCAGTACTGAGCCGGTTCCATATTTTATCGGGCTCTGAAATTTGGGTGGTTGGAAGAGGGAGAAAAAAACACACTCAGTCCGAACTACGACTATAATATATCTCCAAAGTTTTACTGTTGATGTTGGCGATGGTGTTAATTTATTTTTATCTACGGCTGTACTTCAAATTTGCTGTAATACCATTTTGTGTTAGAATTTGTGAACAGAATCTGTAATTCACACCTCAGAATTCTCTCTGGTTAGCAACAAACTCTCATCAATCATTCTGTGTCAAATACAAGCTTCTGCGCAAAACAGTCTCTTACATGCTAAGTTGTACGGGTTTTGTTGATGAAATTTTTCTTCTGTTATTTATTTGTTTGTTTGTTTGTTTTTTTTTTCTTCTGTATGTAATTTATTTATTTATTTATTTTTGTATACATGTTAAACTAAGGAAGTAATTTGTCACACGCCACATAACCTCTAAAAAGAAAAAAAATAAAGGTTGGGAGGGAGAAGAAATGAGCTTGTCAAGGTTTCTCGCGTATCCGAAAGCCAGGCCTGTTGACTGTCACAAAAAATGTCTTCTACAAAGTGCTGCTTCTAAATGTCGATAAAGTGTACACACACACACACACACACACACACACACACACACACACACACACACATTGTTGATTTTATTTGTAGACGCTCACATCCGCTTTGCTTGAATAGGCTAATGCTCAAAGACAACCTAACCGTGACCATCCCGTCTTTTTGTTTTGTTAAGTTCTGTTTCCAACTATATAGTTCCGTTTCTGAATCCACTGCGCAGCGCATGAGGTCAAGTGTCTTCCAACATAGAAGACGGAGGTAGACCTGCTCGTGGCTAAGTGAAACTTCGTTTCTGCCAACTGTACGGAAGCCCGTGTGTTTTGAAGGTTTACTTACAATTTGCAAAGTATTTCATTAATCTTTCGGCCATTGAGTCACTTCAAAACTTTTCCCGAAGACACATGCATGTATGTATGTATATAATGTATGTATGCAGAAACTTTACTTTGTCTATCTCAATTCCACTTCACTGTACTGGGAGATTTAGTTTATTTCTTTATCAATTATTCCCCCCTTTTCTGTCTTTCAAACTAGCAGTTCAGGGAAAAGTGTGTGCGCATGCGCCCGTTAAAATACAAGAAAGTGTTGGGTAGTGGGAGCAATAGAAGCGCACGAGTGTAACATATTTTCCTATATGATATTTTATATGCTGAAATTAACCACTTCATACCAGGGGTCCACCCAGTAGGCTGTGCACCATTTGGTGCCGTGCCTCACAAAAAGAATATATTTAGAAATTTTGTTACTATTTTATTGAGTATCGTAATCTGTGGGGTGTTTTTTCATTATATATATAATATATATTTATTATGTATGTAATATATATGTATTATATATGTGATAATTAAATTATACATGAAACACTTTGTTTTTTGTTATGCCCTTGATTTCTCGGTCCATGGAAAAATTGTCTTGTACAAAACTCAGTCCGTAGAGCCAAACAATGGCAGACATAGGGCTTTCCTATAAGTAGGTTATCTCCCTTGGCTAGGCGGCGCTCCATGTAGATAATTAAACTTCCGCAGACTACCCACGCCATTGTTATTGTTTTACGTCTTATGGATATAAAGCAGCTTGATGATTCAGCTATCGAAGTACTTACTGTGCCTGAGTTAAAGAAATATTTAAGATTATATGGACAGTATGTTACTGGAAGAAAGGCGGACTTGACTGAAAGGTTGAAAGGGATAAAAATTCTGTCGATGAAGAATGTCAACAAAGTAAATTCATCGGACGATAAGTCTGAAGTATCGGACGATACTTCAGACAGGAATAAGCAGAAG
>NC_068982.1:56517293-56522500 GCF_001194135.2 Octopus bimaculoides | reverse complement strand
ACATAATTACCTCGTGCTACGGATGAAAGCAAAGCAACAGTTAAGGAGTGGCATATTTTACCACGACAGACACGTACACAGCATCGAATACCACGATGTGAGTGAAAGCTGCTCTCACTGTATTGTCCGGTGTCTGGTAATCCCTTCAATACCGACATCAAACCAAAAAAAGAATCCTGACCACAGAGTGTGGGTAATTATGTCAAAGGTCACTGGCAATGTGCATTCAGCTGATTGCAACTGTTAAAGCAAGTCACTGAGCATGCGTACATGTCATACGGGAGAGTTCCAATCAGGGGTGGATAACAACCTTATAGGAACCCCCTATAGTAACGGTGGCAATTTACGTTTTTGAAATTAAGGATTTGTCAACTTTCAATTACTGCAGTTTGTGTGACAGCTGCGATACATATTTTAGCTGCATGCAGGCAGGAATCATTGCATGCTGTTGAAACGTCTAGATGTCTTAGAGCGCTTCTGTTACGATGATATCAAGTTAAGCTGCTTTGTTGCTTGTCTTCTCTTTCTTCCCCTCTTGTCCTTACGTTATATACCACATCCACACGCGCTCACACACACATACGCTATCATCTTATCTGTCTCCCGTTTTATCTCCCTTCTTTCTCCCTCCTCAGTTTTCACATCCCTGTTTTGCCTTTCTCTTTTTCATTCACATTTTCACTTGCTCTTTCTCACCTGTCTTTTCTATCTCCATGTATCTTTATTTTTCTTTTTAATGTCTTTTGAATGAGTAAAACAGTTGGGTTAAGTTTATATGCGTGCATACGTAAACATGTTTTCCATGTTGATGTTGTTATTTTGCTCCAAGTCAAGCTCGATGGGGCAGACCTTCGGTCAAAAGCATTCTAGCAGAGCACTTTTTTTCTTTTTTTTTTTAATATGCACTGTGAATCGAAGATTGCAATAGCCAATGTGATTTTAAGAAGTTGAGTGGTGGTGTATAATTTGAGGAAAATTTGGCTACTAATTTTAGCAAAAAACGCAATCATGTTGAGGATTGTTCGTTTGCCGCAGTTTATCTTGAGGGATGTCGTGTGATGTAGTAGGAGTATGCTTCATTTTCTCCAATGTCCTGTCTATTCTTTCTGATGGTGGCCATATTTGTGACTAAAAGAAATGTTTGAACTCTGTCTTAGCTCTACGTCTGTTGTTACCGTTCACTAATTTTGGCGTATATATATCTTTGAGTAATCATTATTTACATTTGACGGATATTTGTCCTCATCTTGTTTGTTGTTAACACAACGTTTCGGCTGATATACCCTCCAGCCTTCGTCAGGTGTCTTGGGGAAATTTTGAACCTGGGTTCTCATTCCTAACGATGTTACTATTATTATATTATTACTACTATTATTAATCAGGTCGCTGCCGTGAATCGATCTTGGGGTTAGTAGCCCGCGCTCTTAACCACTACGCCATATGCCCGTAGGCAATTATGGAGTGAATTTTAGGGCTTATAAATCTATTATTTTTCTATCCTTCCTCAATACCGGTTCCCATATGTTATTCATGTGGCTGGAGGGTATATCAGCCGAAACGTTGTGTTAACAACAAACAAGATGAGGACAAATATCCGTCAAATGTAAATAATGTAAATAATTCCTCATCTCTTAAATATAGAACTGTATCCTTGCGCAATGTTTAAAAGAGAAGGTTAACGAGCGTTATTGGTGGTGTCATTGTTATTGACACATTGGACAAAATGCTCAGCAGTATTGTGTCTCTGACATTTTACGCCCTGAATTCAAATGTTGCCGAGGTCGATTTTTTCTGTCATCCTTTCGGTGTCGATAAAATGAGTACCATTTGAAAACTGGGGTCGACGTAATCGACTTTACCTTTCACCTAAAATTGCTGGCCTTGCGCCAGAATTTGAAGCCATTATTATTATTATTATTAATAATATTTTGGTGTTAGTAAGGGCATCCAGCTGTAGAAACCATACCAAAACAGACATGGAACCCGGGCAGCTCTTCAGCATGGAAAACGGACGTTAAATGATGATGAGATGAGAAAGCGTTTTAATAATTCTCTAGTGTTGACTGCATTATTGATTAGTCATTGGATTGTGTTCGTAGTGGGACAACGCCTGCGAGGATTCAGTCACTCGTATCGACCCCAGTATTCATTTTTGTTCGTTTTTTTTTTGTTCTTTTTAATGTCCGGTCCTTATTTCATCGGGACGTAAGCAACCATCACTGATTGCTCTAGTGGTGTAAATATTAATAAAGGCATTCAAGTCGTGACCATCCAGTGTTTTGCCCAAACACAGTGCATTCATGATCATATTACTCAATGTACCTTGCTAATGTGTGATTTGAGAGGTATTTAGGTGTTTGTTTTCCCGTAAGTAGGCGTAGAAATTCCATTATTTGCATCTTTCCGTACAATGACTATGTACATAATAGCGTATGTGTGTTGCAGAATGGTTGTTTAATTCTGGCAACAAATTATATTGACCACATATGCAGACGGTTTAGATCTTTCTGTTTTATCTACGGGCCCATCCAAATGTTGGTCAAGTTGTTATTTCGACCCGGCAGAGTCTTGATCAGTGTGTTTCAACAGAACATTTTCTCTGTTATTTGGATTTAGTGTATTAAATTAAAGGTTACATTTCCGTATTTTTTTTTTTCCTTTAATTATTTTTAAGGCAGTTTTGGGCTGCTTTTGAGTGACTTCGTAAGACTCCTGTTTGGTCATAATTGGGGTGAATGCCGAATGTAAATATAAATTATCAATTAATTCATTGAAATCCCTCTCTTAGATGGAACAGGAAAACAAAACCTGGGGTCTCGGGTCCTAGAAAGAGGGAGATAATTTTAAGAAATTGAGAAGTAATCCTTCAAACCTACATGAAGGGAATTTCTGATCTTACCCTCTGATTAACATGTTTTGATCCAATAGACCTCATCGGCAAAGTATAGTCTACTCAATCGTGTTATCATCATCGTTTAACGTCTGTCTTCCATGCATGCATGGGTTGGACGGGTTACAGGAGCGGGCCAGGTAGAAGACTACTCCAGACTACTACGTCTGTTTTGGCAGGGGTTTTTTTACGGCTGGACGCCCTTCCTAACACCAACCACTCTGCAGAGTGGACACAGTGCTTTTTACGTGGCGGGGTTAGATTTGGCGTGGTTTTTACAGGTGGATGCCCTTTCAACTGCTGGTCTATGAGGTTACCCGTCTTTACAGCGTCTCTTCAGACCCTAATGGCCGGTAGCTTATTACCTCTCTTCGCGAGGTAATATCTAATCTTTATCTAATTACGCTACTGCTTTATAACTTAGGATTTATGATTTACTGGCGATATATACTATAGTGATTAATCATAACAGGGAGCAGCAAAATTTCCGCTATTGGAATAATAATTTCTACTATTGGAATAATGGGGGTGGGGAATAATAAATGAGTTAAGGGAGATAACCCAAAATGAGACGTTTATATGATTCTGATCAAATAAACTTGCCAAGTGGAACAAGCAGGATTCTAGATAAACTCTTGCAACAAATCCCTTGCTTCTTTGTTATTATATTTTATTTCATTTCATTTCCACCCCGCAAAAAATTTTGTATTTATTTTTTGTTCTAATATTTTTTTATTCCATCAGAATTTTTTTGTTTTTGTAACATGGCGGCTATGTTTTAGATTTCTTGACTTCCCTATCTAACTGAACCTTATTTTTTTTCCCTTCGTACTGGTGGGGCGGGGTTACATAGGTAGGTGGTGTGGTAGTGGTCTTGTTGTTGTTGGTGGTGGTGGTGGTACTTCTATATACAACAACAGACAGTGCTTAGTACGCCCTCTCACTAGTTGACTTCACAACTAAGACAAAAAAAAAATATTAGTGAGAAAGCAAGACCGAAGAAGAGAAGATGAGGAAAACATAAACCTCCCTCTCTTCCTCCCTCTATCTCTCTCTCTTTCTCTCTCTGGCCTTTTCAACTTTCTCTCTTTCCCTCCCTTCTATTTTTGATGGCTTAAACAGACTAAACAGACAAAAAATATGAGGCATGGAGCAGAGAGACGTTCAATTACACATACTCACATATGCACACACACACACACACTCATACACTCATTTTCTCTATCTGTCTATGTTCGGTTCTTTCTGATGGCATGAATATGCCGACTTGTTGTTTGACATAAAGCATGTCACACGTTGTTGTTATTGTTGTTGTGTGAGTGTGAAAGAAAATGAGAGAGAGATAGGGTAGAATTTGAGTGACAGGTGTAGTGTGTATGTGTGTGTGTGTGTGTATATGTGTGTATATAGTATGTGTATGTTTTACTTTAAGGTTGCGTGTATGGTGGAGGTGCTGGGGGTGGCTATTGGTTACAGGGCTTGCTTAAAGATCGTTTTACCCACTAACATACGTTTTGTGTTACAGTGCAGTTTGAAAGAAAGAAGGGGAAAGTAGGAAGGGAGAAAAAAAGAGAGAGAGAGAGTTCCACAAGTGTGTCTCTCACTCGAACTAAGTGAAGGATGAAGGTTAGAAAAGATGGCGGTTATTAAGAAGTCTCTTTTGTTTTATCAGGCTACATCGTCTGCTTCTGATAGAAATAAATAGGGTCAGGGTCGGTGGCGGCGGCGGTGGTGGAGGAGGAGGGAGAAGAGGAGCACCAGGTTTCAAGCATCGGGTTGACCTCATTGAGCATACCTATGATCAGAAGGAAGTCCGAGTATGATCATCTCGTCTTTCTACGCGTCTTTTCTTCACTGAAGTCGCTAAAAAAAGCTGTCTTTGCATCTGATATGGGCAACCTCTTTTTACTCAAGAAGCGAGATTCACGAGACACAAGCAAACTCATTTAATAGTGCGGGCCGTAATGATTTTAACCCATTACCTACCAGTGATCTCATATTAGATCACTTAAAAATTACAAATTTCGTAATTATCTGTCAATATTTACACATATCTAACCTTTTTGCTATATCTACTCGGTATATTTCTGATATTCAAATGAGGTTTGCTCATTTTTTACCCAATATCTCGCTTATTTCCATTTAAAATGTTATTTTGATCATTCCAGTGTGTTTCTAAGGTTGTTTTATGCTAGAAATCATAGTTTCATAAAAAAAAAAAAAAATCCAGTTAATAGAATTATGGGAGGTAATGGGTTAAGTAGGCCGAGTAACCACGGAGAGGCTCTGTCTGGCTCATTTGGGTTGGTGTTGATGT
>NC_068982.1:56507831-56516856 GCF_001194135.2 Octopus bimaculoides | reverse complement strand
CACTTGCCCAAGGTTCCACGCAGTGGGACTGAACCCGGAACCATGTGGTTGGTAACCAAGCTTCTTACCACAAAGCCATTTCTGTGCCTTTTTTTTTTCTTGCCTTCCAGAGATTATGGTATATAAGATATTTAGCTGTTATTTCTAACAGAATGAAGTTTTCTTCGCTCGTCTTCTGATCGTTAAAACGGCCTCTGGGTTTAAAGCATTCTCTCTCGTTAACCAAGCATATTAAGAGAGTAACTCACTCACACTCGCTCCCGACTTTGATTACCCCCCCCCCCCTTTTTGTCTTTTATTCTAGTACTTTTACTATTATCGCTTTAAAGCAGCTTTATAAGGAAGTATAGAGGTGTAGTGATGTTTTATTCTCTTTCATTTCTCTCTCTCTCTCTCTCTCTCATATATATTATCTCCATCAATCCTTGCAAACGTCATCATCATCATCATCATCATATCTTAGACAAGTTTAGTGGGAGGCACATGAAATATAGACCGTGTTTCAAGCGACTTCCCCTGTCCACCTAGCGCCACCCTTTGTGCCCCCCAATTCTCTCTGTCTCTCTCTGTCTCACTCTCTTCTCTGTGTGTATGAAGATGTAGGGGTGTTGTAATCAGTACAACTGAACTCGAAAACCACTGTCGTTTCCTTTTATAAAACAACAGCTGTTGCTCCCAACGTACATATTATAAGCTTGTATATTACACACGCGCGCTGGTGCGCTTCTAAAGCATAAGTGTATATTGCGTTAGTGTGTGTGTATGTAGTAGTACTAGTAGTAGTAGTGGCTGCATGGTAAGAAGTTTGCTTCCCAACTTCACGGCTCCGAGTTCAATCCCACTGACTGGTTTAAGCACTTCGGTCTATTTAATCAGCTTGCTCCCCCACCAAAAAATTACTGGCCTTTTGTCAAAAATCTGAAACCATTATTATTATTATTATTATTATTATTATTATTATTATCTAAGTTCTACGTTCAAATTCTACCGCAGTCGACTTTGCTTTCATCCCTTTGGAGTCGATAAATTAAGGGGTCGGGTCTTATAACGGTTTGGCTGCCAGCATTTCAAAAATCAAGGTTTACCGAAAATTTTAAAATTTTGCACAATAATACACTTTTGCCCAAACTGAATTGCTGTAGTTATTTCAGTTTTTTCCAGAAATATGTTTTTAAAAAGTTACAGAGCTTTAAAGTTTGGTGGTTTTTCACCTAGTCAGGAAACAGGATTGGAAAGCTGTCATTTTGTGCGTGACTGCACATTTTGTCGTCAAAATTCTGAAAATAGCACCCGTTATCAATAATTGTATGGCTGTGTGGTAAGTAGCTTGCTTACCAACCACATGGTCCCGGGTTCAGTCCCACTACGTGGCATCTTGGGCAAGTGTCTTCTACTATAGCCTCGGGCCGACCAAAGCCTTGTGAGTGGATTTGGTGTATGTGTGTATGTGTTTGTCCCCCCAACATCGCTTGACAACCGATGCTAGTGTGTTTATGTCCCCGTAACTTAGCGGTTCGGCAATAGAGACCGATAGAATAAGTACTAGGCTTCTAAAGAATAAGTCCTGGGGTCGATTTGCTCGACTAAAAGTGGTGCTCCAGCATGGCCACAGTCAAAAGACTGAAACAAGTAAAAGACTAAAAGAGTAACACGTGTTATGTCTCCGGTAATTTTCTTTCATGTAAATAAATGTTTCTGTTAATTTAAAAGATTTATCCAAAAAATCTTGTTTAGTTGTTATTTTTAGCACACAACACAACCACCTCAGTGCTCAAGGACAAAAAAGCAACGAGTAAACAAACATTTAAGCATTTAATATGCATTTAATGCAAATGCGATAAACAACACGTTACATGCGATAAACAGATTACAATTTTTAACAGAAAGATTTGTCGGTTTTAATTTAAAATATATCTTCCTCTGTTTTCAATGTTTCCATGATAGAAGCGAAGTTATTGGAGCTTGCTGCCATAATCACACAGATCACAGCGTCAAAGTTGTCAACACGTGTTTCCTCGCAGATAAGACTTATCAAAGACTTCTCGGATTCGTTTGTTACTATGGCAACAAGCACATTGAGCGACAAAAGTGTTCTCAAGATCCGCTTCTTACGATCGAAACGGGCATAAATGTGTCTGTGGCTTACGATTGGCTATAACTACCAAAATTTTCAAACTTTAGCTGCTATACCGAAAATTACTTTCACGTCATTAATTAGCCTATGAAAGTGAACCGTTACACTGAATATGAAATCAATTCGAACAGAATTGATGCTGGCAGCCAAACCGATAAGATCCAAATCAAGTACAAGTGAAACACTGGTATCGTAGTCCCCTCCTCCAAAATTTCAGGCCTTGTACATTTAGTAGAAAGAATTATTATATTATTGAGCTAGCAGAAAGGCGGCGAGCTGGCAGAATCGTTAGCACCGCGGGCGAAATGCTTAGTGGTATTTCGTCTGGCACTACGTCCTGAGTTCAAATTCCGTCGAGGTCGACTTTGCCTTGCATCCTTTCGGGGGTCGATAAATTAAGTACTAGTTGAGTACAGGGGTCAATCTAATCGACTTGCCTCTTCTCACAAATTTTCAGATTTTGTGCCTATAGTAGAAAGGATTATTATTTATTTGTTGTTGTTGTTGTTGTTATTATTATTATTATTATTATTATTATTATTATTATTATTATTATTATTATTATTCTCATCATCATACTACAATGTTAACTTTCTCTCTCATTTCAGTTAACCGTGATGATCAAAAGAAATGACAAATGTGGATCAACCAATGTTTTAACATACGGCACTCACGAACGAAGTTTGCCAAATGCCTTCGACGGTGGCGCTACGCATTACGGGCCCGGCAAAGAGATTGAACTAAAGGTGCTAGAACCGTCGAAATACGTCAAAATTCACATAAAATACATTGATACTACAATTTTAGTTCGTCACATTGGTCGCTACTTCACGTTTTCGATTCGCATGCCGGAAGAAATTGTAAACTCATCGACTGCTGACGAACAACCAGAGTTGTGTGTTGATGGCTGTCCAAAACTCCAGCAAATTGACTACAAAAAATTCCTAGCTCGACGACAAGAGAAACTTAGGGAATACGAAAGAGATAACAAAGTAGACATGTCAAGAGTCGAAGCTGAAGCGGCATGTCGTAACGCTAATGTTGCTGGTTTTTACTTCGATTCATGTGTTTTTGATTTAATGACAACTGGCGATAATAATTTCACGGCGGCTGCATACAACGCTTGGCAGGACCTTCTTAAGTTAAATCCAGAAATTGCCAAAAATGGTCGCAACCGGACAGATCTTACAATATACGACGATAGATATTCAGGAATATCGCCATTGGGTGCTACAACATTTACGAATCTACTGGTTCTTTCCTGTACATTGTTAACTATTTGGTTGCATTGTTTGTAAAAGAAAAAAAGAAAACAGAAAGACATATGGATTTTAACGAGGAGCAGATGAAAAGAAACATTTATTCAACGTTTTCACGTTAGATAAAAGAACTTTGTAAATGAATCAAAAATCAACACAAAATTATATAAATTTGCATGACACAACATATTTTACTGCAGTCTTTTATGTTTTGTTTTGTTTTGTTCTTTTTTTGTATATATTTGTTTCTGTGAGATATCTTGTGTCATTAACTGTAAATTTCTGTATAAAATCACTTCAACTAGAACTCTGTAAGTAAATAATAATAATTATAATAATAATAATTAATGATGATAAAAACAAAGTAATTATATATATTGACTTGTTTGGTTTATTTTTCTTGAAAGAGTTTTTGTCTTTCTTTCATTTATTAATTGGTCAAACACTTGAAATTCTTTCATTTATGTTAAGACTATCAATATGTCTTCGATTTCTTTCTTTAGTGTTACGTAATGCGCAACACTCTAACACCTATTATGACAAGCAGATTATTATAGCTACCGTGCTGTAATTATGATTTTGCACAAATGCAATACTGTTTTCTTTCAAGCTCATAATAATATGTTGTTGGCACTCCGTCGCTTACGACGTCGAGGGCTCCAGTTGATCCGATCAACGGAAGAGCCTGCTCGTGAAATTAACGTGCAAGTGGCTGAGCATTCCACAGACACGTGTACCCTTAACGTAGTTCTCGGGGATATTCAATGTGACACAGTGTTACAAGGCTGACCATTTGAATTACATGTACAACAGAAACAGGAAGTAAGAGTGAGAGAAAGTTGTGGTGAAAGAGTACAGCAGGGTTCGCCACCATCCCCTGCCTGAGCATCGTGGAGCTTTAGGTGTTTTCACTCAAAAAACACTCACAACACCCGGTCTGGGAATTGAAACCGCGATCCAATGACCGTGAGTCCGCTGCCCTAACCACTGGGCCATTGCGCCTCCACCTCATAATATATGTAGGTCACAAATATGCCGCAACCACACACACACTGCTTAAATAAAAGAAAGCAGTTCTTGAACACGGTGCTCCGCAATCGGTATGCCGCGGCACACTGGTGTGCCACAAGACGATGCTAGGTGTGCCGCAGTGTAACCTGAATATAATTTTTTCCCCTATGCTTTGTTATATTTTTAGTTCAGGTGTGCCGCCGAATTTGGAAAAGAATATAAATGTAACGCAACTGAAAAAAGGTTGCGGAGCACTGCTTTAACAACCATTTGATCTCTTGTACACGAGTCAACAAGAGAATATCTACGATGTATTTCGACCTGGTAGAAACAACAACCAAATCTTCCTCAAATTGTTCCCACTATAGTTTTAGTAAAAGGACAGATCAGATGGATAATGGCAGGCCTGAGCTCTCTCTACACATAATAAAACGGAATGATCCCGATTAGAGTGCCGTTGATCATTAAGTCTGCTTAATCAGGCCTGGTCAGAGTCCAATAAATCCATACACACTCACTATGATAAATTTATTTTGCGTCTCTTTCTCTCTCATATAAACCGAATGATACGCTCTGCCGTCATCTTAACTCCTTGAACATACGAAGTAATAAATTTACTTCTGCGCCACTATCACAGCTTCCTACATACACACACCTACCTTCCGTAGTATATATAATTGCTTAAGCACTTCTGTAATCCTCACTGGATAATTTTATCGCGTTTTCTGTCTGTCCAACATATGTGCCAGCATCTGTAGTATTGAATATGAAATTACTGCTCCTCTGTCATGGCAGGTCAAGGTCATGATGGTGAAGAGGGTGGACAGCAAGGAAAATATCAGTTCTAAAGAAAAGCGATTTATTATTGCCGTGATTGAGGTCCATGGAATGGCAGGCACAACAGGGTGCCGAGTTGAAAGCGCAATTATTAAAATCAACATTCGTTGAAAAATTAGGACAAGCAAATAGTAATTAGGTGTTTACATGAACCGATGAGAAAGCCTCTGCGCAGTCGTTTTCCATTCCTGCTAGAAATAACAGGCAAATCCTTAAATCAAACCTTACCATCTTAGCTAAAAGTGAGTATATTAGATAATGCATTATGTGCACTGTACCTGGAAGAACAATTGGGTCATCCGTATTGGATCAGAGGTCAACTCTGTCCGAGGAGACCTGAAACTAAGCAACAGTAATATTTGTCTTGGGTGTCTTGTTAAATTTCTTCCAACCACTTGAAGTACTTCAATTTTTCACTTGATTATTTTCAAAAACAATTTAGTTTCGCATGCATAGGAAGAAAATTGCATTCATTTTCCCAGAAATTAATACAAAAAAAGTTACGTCAGAGTGTCATTTTTGAAAAAAAAGTCTGGTGAAAATTTAAAATACTTGATGCGGTCGGAAGAAATTTAACAAGACCCTTTGTATTAAAATTTAACAAACACATCCTGCTTGATAAGCTGTAGTAATAAAGAACTACTCCATGTCTGTATATGTGTGAATGAAAGAACAATTTCGAAAGGAAGGAAAGAACAAGGTTAAATGTAAACAAAGCCATTTGAAAGAAATTTATTAAACCAACTGGATAAACAGTGCTGTAAACACCATCCACGTTCATAATTAGTAGTTGATAATTCCCCTTTGTTTTCTTTATGCTTATTCGACTGTCAGGTTCACCTACTGGGATAAATATTTTGTTTCTGATCACTCTCGGCTCCATCCGGTCATGGGGTCGTCACAAGAGGGCGCCATCAAAACTGACGAACAGAAAGCTCCTAAAGATAAACGAGACTGGTAATGGTGGTGTTGAGGGGCAAAAGTTTTAGGGATTGCTCGCTTGCTTTAACATTAGCATCAAAATGTCTGGGTTGTTGGATTAATTGCTATATATATATATATGTGTGTGTGTGTGCAATGCGTATATCCGTACGTATGTATGATGTAGGAATATACAACCTTGTACGCGTATGATTTTTTTTTGGCCATACTGGGGCACCGCCTTGATCGACCCCAGTACTTTTTTTTTTACCTGATGCTTATTCCATCGGTCTCTTGTCGAACCGCTAAATTACGATGACGTAAGCACACTAGCACTGATTGTCAAATCCACTCACAAGGCCTTAGTTAGCCCGTGGTTATAGTAGCAGACACTACCCCAAAGTGCCAAGCAGTAGGACTGAACCCGGAACCATGCGGTTGAAAAGCAAGCTTCTTAACCACACGGCCACGCCTGTGTATTATATATATATTATACATATGTTCAAACATAGTAATTCATAAATTTACTTTTTAGTAAGAGGAGTGAACGATATATTTTAAAACACTGGAAAAGTAATTAAGATTTGGACAAGATCGGATGGCAAAATGAGGGAGTGACTGAGTTTGAGTCAAGCCGTTGGAGAAGAAAAAATAGCGCGTGAGTGTGACTGCTAGAAGGGAAAAAAAACAAAAAAAAACAGAAAAACGCATGGCTGACATTTGTATCCGGTATTGAAATTATATGGAAGCCAATAACGAAAATACAAGAGAACGATAAATTCCAAGTAAAGCAAGACTTCGTGTATGAAATCTTTTTGATTCTCGAAGGGAGCCGTATCTTTTCACTTCATTTTTATTGTTAATTTCCTTATGGAAAAGCATGAACATCACACTATATTTATTCTCGCTCAAATCCCGCCCTAACGCCTGTAGTATTATATTTCATTGGCTCGTGTTGTATCTAAACCAAAAATAATAAAATTAAAGAGCAAGTCGACCCCTTGAAGTTATATTCGTACTCGGGATATAACTAAATTTCGAGAGGTATGTTATTCTGTTGCGGTTGTGATTCCAACATCAGCCACGTCAGACTGTGAATCATAAAATATACAGGATATTGATTTCTCATAAATTCATAGAAGAGGAACAATCGATTAGATCCTACGCCCATCCTAATGTAATATCGATTTCTCAAAACCAGGAAGTAAGGGAGAAGGGCCTGAAGATTATATTGAGCCAGTATTTGGTAATTTCTTGGTCTAGTGGTTTGGTTATTGAACTCAGACTCATAAAAGATCATGGGGTTGATTTCTGAACCAGGCAGTGCATTGTGTCCTTGATCAGAGCACTTCGTTTCAGTCTACTCAGCTGAAAATAAGCTCCAACCAAGTGCTTGTACAGCACTCAATTCTCCCAGGTTGTAGATCCAACATGTTAGTGTAAAGTTAGTAGGGAAGAGCATCTAAACCAGGTGATTTGCCCTTTGTGCGGCCAGACAAGGTTTCCCTTATTTCAGTGGTTGCTGTTAGCTTTTCGCAACACCCCGACACTAATACTGAAAGTCAAGACAGGCACTGAAGCCTCCCCTGCGATATAGCCCCACCACTCACGAACAGTCGAGTAAAGTGCCGCTTGAAAGCTGCACGCATCCCTTTGGAAATAAGTACCACGCGTTCGTCGTAGACCGCCAAAGATCCAGTTGTATTTTTGCAATTTCATTGTACATTTGCATTCGGATCCCACGTCATTAAACGGCTTTCATTCCTTCCTGTCTTAGAATATATGCACTTCTGCTCTAACGCAGCCTTCATGATTCGCGTTGGAGAACTGTGCAAGGTTCAGTTTCGTTGCAAGCACATCAGTTGCGATGCCTTTGCTAAGTGCCTCTTCTAGTTGCACTGTGGTGCATCTGGGAAATCAAGACAGCTGGAAACATTTGAGCAGGTTTGCGCGTCTTTTGTATCGCCTCTTCTGTCGACTAGCTCCACACAATCCAAGATGCCACTCCAATCACTCACAAGCACAAAAAGGAAAGGCCTCCAGACACTGAAGAAATCTGGTCGTTCCACGACTATCTATCTGAAAATTTGGCCTACGCTGCTGGTCACATCCAGTCCCACTGACTTACTCTCCGGGTCCAAGATGTGATCTGTATCCCAAAATCCAGCACTTTTCCGAAACATCATAGCTATTCTACCGCCCACTCCCGACAGACTAGCAGATGCATATAACTTATAGCTTGAGAACAGAACTGACGCAAAACACTGCGACACACCTTTATTTAATAATCATCAAACTGTCAGAAATGCATTATGTATGCAAATTGGTATATCCGATTTACTCAGTCCTTAGTAATGGTGAATGTATGTACTGGGTGTCCCAGAGTTAACTATTTATTGCAGTGAAATCGGACAATTAAAAAAAAAAAAGACTCGCTTATATCATGTTTAGTAAGTGTTAAGTGTATACATTTTTAATTTTGTTTCTAATTTTATTTTTATACAATTTTTGACAATTTTATTTTCATTCCTGTTGGATCCCCCTTATTTGTCCACGGCAGCTTTTATTCAGTCTGGCTGCAATCATTTTCTCTACTTTCATCCCGAAGAGTGAGCAATAGTTTAGCTGAACTTAAAGAACGCTTTCAGTTAGTATTGCAGGAAATAACTCATGAAATGCTTCAAAATGTGTTCGCAACGCTAAGAATAGATTTGAAATTTGCAGAGATATAGACGGAGCACATGTTGAAAATCTTCAATAAAGTTTTGACATAAGATTTATAAATCTAATCGTTTTGGTATCATAATTGAGTAATAAACATAAAATTCTGGCTGTCTTTTTTTTTTTTTTTTTTTTTTTTTTT
>NC_068982.1:56501928-56507711 GCF_001194135.2 Octopus bimaculoides | reverse complement strand
TTTTTTTTTTTTTTTTTTTTTTTTTTTTTTTTTTGTCCACGAAGCTAGTGTATTTAGAAACAAAGTGTTTATATATATACACAGGTGAAATATATATCAGATATACTTTGCTTCACGCAGAAACTGTAGAAGCTGCTTAAAGATATTACAAGCTCTTCTGATGGTGATCTAAAGTCGCAAATATTGGAAACCCTTCCGTATCTTCAGTAGGTATCTCAGGGCCACAAGCGTTTCGTCATTAAAAATTTTTAAATAGGCGTCGCTATGTGTTAAGAAGCTTGCTTCCCAACCACATGACCCGTAGGCAAATGTTTTCCACTATAGCCTCAGGCGACCAAAGCCTTATGACTGGATTTGGTAGACGGAAACTGAAAGAAGCTTGTATATATCGCTTAAGCATTGCGAGACTAATAATCTAGTGTAGAACTCAATATACATATGTTCCAGAACAGCTCCGAGGAAACTGTAGGATGTTATTCAGGCACTCAGCTACGAGTCCACTGCAACATATAGCAGAAATAGCTGTAAACTAATGACGTCCACAACATAACCATTGTTTTTCCTGTGTCATCCCTTTATATATATATATATATATATATATATATATATATATATATATATATATATATACATATATATATATATATATATGTTTTTCCTGTTTCATTTCTTTATATATATATATATATATATATATGCGTGTGTGTGTGTGAGTGTCCTCCACCAACACTTGACACCAGGTGTTGGTGTATTTACGTCCCATAACTTAGCGGTTCGGTAAAAGAAATTGATAGAATAAGTGCCAAGCTTTAAAAAATCCTGTGGTCGATTTATTCGATTAAAATCCTTCGCAGCTACAGTAGAAGATGCTTGCTTAAAGCACACACAGTGGGTCTGAACCTGAAACCATGTGGTTCGGAAGCAAGATTCTCACCACACAGCTTCACCTACAATGTGTTCACATACGTCAATTACATAAATTTATTGTTGATATGACTGGTGACAAATAAACGGTTTGTCACGTTTGCCAAAGAATTCGAACACACGACCAAAAATGCAGTTGAGATCAATGGAGACTTTTTAATCGCAATACCAACGGTTGGTTGTCTGTCAAAAGTAATTGATTCATTATATTGAATCAAGTGGGAAATGAGATTTTGTGACATTGTTGCAATTCTCCTTCTACACAAATTATCTTGCAGAAAACGGTTTTGTTGAAAGCCTGTCAAATCGAGTTCTCCTCAGAACACCATCCAGTTGTCATCTTCACTGACCCTTCAGCTGAACTATACTGACTAGCTTAACTTAAGTAGCAAGCATGCTTAGCTGGTCAGTGAGGGATTTGACCGGGCGATCGACTTAAACAGCTTTGGTCAACAAAAGCCGATGTGGTCAATATACGTTACTGTGGAGATCCTAGCCTAATGAGGTCAGTTCATTCATAAACCTGTCAATGGTATCAACCAAATCCCAATTATAGCTCCCAAGTACGTCTTTTAACACACTACAGCATTCCCCATAAATACTCACTCACACACACACACGGCGATAACTTATACAAACACATATGAACAGTAGCTCACACGTTCTCGCGCACGCATTCATTCAACTAGTAGTTTTCATTCACTCCCAAACTCACACAAAACACACATACTCGCATATATACATGTATTCCTTCTTCATTTCTTTCATGCTCCTCTCTCTCTCTTTTCGGTTCTCCCTTTCCCCTCTCTTTCTCTCTCTCTCTTTCACACACACACAATGGTGGCAATGAGGAGGAAGAAAGGCGATTTACTGTATCTACTTGAAAGCACATTTACTGAGGTGTTCAAATACTGATTGTCTGCATCCGTTTTGACCACCACCAGAATCTACAGGTGTATAGTATATACGAGCCAACGAGGAAGCTTTTAGCTGGTCACTCGATATGCTAGAAATAGTAACAGGAATAACAACTAAATATCCCACAAATGGCATGACACCGTTTTAGAAAAAGACAAGACGGTTGGTGATCGATCAGGAATGACCTAGAGCAGGGTTTCTTAACTATGGTCCATATGGACCCTAGGGGTCCATATAAGATCTGGTGGGGTGGTGGGGTCCACGGATGCAATATAGTCAATTGGGGGTCCACGGTTATTTTTCAGGGGCCATGAAAAATTTTTTACTTCAGACCAGTAACGTTTAGGTGCAATCAACTGGTTATACTTCTACAATACACAAAATATCGTAACAAGTCCTAATAATATTTGATTATACAAATACCACTGGATGTTTTTAAACATCGAATGGCTATGGGGGGGGGGGTCCAGTGGAGTAAAATAGGCATCAAAGGGATACATAGGTAAAAAATGTTTGAGAACCCCTGACCTAGAGCTAAACAACACTAATTACACTACCAACATAATTCGACTGGACTGTGAAAAATGCACAGCATGTCCAGACGGCAATCCTGCACCCCTTATCATCATATCGGACCATACGGTATGATTGTGCAACATTGAACATCCATATTATAAGCTATTTCATGTCGGAGTATGCAGTATGGTCGACAGATGAGCCAGTCCCGATTCTATACAGGTCATACGCCTGTTAGGTCAGGTTTGTCCTGGTGTTACACAGCAACAAAAAACGATTAATACTTACACCACATGTAATATAATCTCTACCTCTCAATCTCTCTCTGACGAAGGTCAAAATTCCGAAACGTATGATTCTTTGCTATTACTAGATATTGAACTGGTCGAATTCTTATATGAACTCTCCTATACACAAATTAATAACTTACTGATACGTTAGCAGAAATTGTATATACAGACAAGTTATATATCTGTCTATATTATTGTTCTCAATAGTTGTTCTCAAATAGTTTTTGACTTCGTGGCACTCTGCATATCAGATTATTAGTGCAATATGCATGAATAGTTTAAAAAATACAAAACATATTAAACTTACAAAAAGATATTTACGGAAATACTGAAAACTATTAATAACTTTTGTTTTTTTACAAGTTTTTCATGCATTAGCAGGAATTATATAAAGTTTTAAAATATACTTTCGAAAATCAACCGCGCACCTAGATGTCTCCTATGGTGTAGAGCAGCACTGGATTAACCATTAAGCAAAATAAGCATGTTCTTAGAGCATCAAGGGAAGTAGAGCACCACAGAAATGATAAATGGTTTACAGCACAAAAGAAATCACTTTAAACTTGCTAAAATAATATTCGGGATGCCTTATCGCTACTAAGTATAGAAGCAGATGTGTTACGTGAGATTAACTTTCAGGAGCTGATGAAAGACTGCAATTCAAAAAAAGTGGGAGAAAACTTTTCAAATATAAGTGAAGTGGAAGTATACAAAAATAGACAGTATTTTCGATCTTACTGTTAGTTTTGATTCGTTTTGAAAATAAAAATTTATACTATGTTTCATTATTGTTTATATTTTGAATTCTATATATGTGAGGGCACCAAAATTTTTTAAGTGTATAGGGCCTCTATGGGTTTTAATCCGGCTCTGGTGTAGAGGTATCACCATCAACCACAGATCTATTTATGTATAAACCTGTAGATCTGTATATGTATTACGATTTGAATGAGAGTTGGCTGCGATTTCTAACAGATATAATGACCACAGAAGATAACCCTCAGTGGTACGCCTCCTAAAGTGCTGATATCGGTTCCACTTTGAACATGTGCAGAGAAGAAAAACATAAGCGCTTTGTAAATTTGTAGCAGATTACTTTACACGCACGCGGACGCAACAAGCTTCTTTCAGATTCTGTCTGCCAAATCCACTCACAAGGCTTCGGTCGGCCCGTGGCTGTAGTAGAATACACTTGCTCATCATGCCACGCAGTAGAACTGAACCCGAAAACCATGTGGATGGAAAGCAAACTTCTCACCACACAGCCACGTCTGCGTCTCTCTCTCTCTCTCTCTCTCTCTCTCTCTCTCTCTCTCTCTCTCTCTCTCTCTCTCTCTCTCGCTGTATATCTATCTATCTATCTATCTATCTATCTATCTATTTGTCTGTCTGTATATATCTACATCTCTATATATACATACATACATATATACCTACATACATACACACACACACACACACACACACATATATATATGTGTGTGTGTGTGTGTGTGTGTATGTATGTATGTAGGTATGTATGTATGTATGTATATATACAGATATAGATATAGACAGACAGACAAACAAATAGATAGATAGATAGATAGATAGATAGATAGATAGATAGATAGATAGATAGATAGATAGATAGATAGATAGATAGATAGATAGATATTCTTCTATGCAACTCAAAGATTCTGAGCATAATACATATGTATGTTTATATATATATAATACAAATAATATGTGAGTATATGCATATATACGTACATGTATATATAATTCAGATTGCTTTCGACCATTATCGGTCCTGGACATGACTGACTTAATAGCACCACCTGAACATGTGTGTGTGCGTGTGTGTATGTATGTATGTATGTATGTTTGTATGTATGTAGACATGTGTGAATATGATGCATGTGTGCACTTCAGCTTGTACGCTTTATGAGCGCGAGCTTTTGTGTGTTAAGTCCATTACATATTTCTCTATAGCAATGTGCTCGCGAACTCATCTGCCTGCTTTTTTGTGACTTTGCCATAGATAGCCATGTGTGTGTGTGTGCGCGCGCGTCTGTGTGTTTGGACTATACGTGTGTGTGTGTGTATGTGAGCGAATGTGTGTGTGTGTGTGTGTGTGTGTGTGTGTGAAGAGGATAGGTCAGATCTAGGAGATAACGGCTTGCTTACGGACTGAACCAGCCGTGATGGTAATGAGAAATCGATTATGGCATTTATGGGCAAGGCGTGTGCGAGTGAATGAGACACAGAGGGAGAGAGAGAGAAAGAGAGGGAGACAGACAGACAGACAGAAAGAAAGAGAAGTTTGTATGAGCGCGCGTTCTAATATGTGTATGCGTGTGTGTATGCGTAAATGCGCGTGTGTTAGCGGTTTGTGTGGCGAGGTGAAAAAATGGGGAAAGAAGAGAGGCAAAGGGTTGTTGCGGAAGAGGGAGGGTATAGTTTCTGTGTGTAGGAGTCAAAGCTAAGACATTTCACCTCTAGATAAAAATCATTAAAGTGGTCAATAGGATCCCACTTAAAGCATTAGATGCCGATAAGAACAAGCAATAAGCGTTTATACTAAGGAGACAGCAATGAAGAGTGCAAAAAAATATATATAAGTAAAAGAATGACGATAAATGATTCAGTGTCTGTCCACAGCATGTTAGAGAGTGTTATAAAAGACCGTCTGTAATAATGGATCTCCGTCGGTTTCGACGATGAGAATTCAGTTGTTCGATCAACTAAGTTAATTGTTTGTTGAGTTGCGTAGACAAATGCTGGTATTGAAAAAAAAAGATATATGAATTTTTTTTTTTATCTTTCACTAGTTTTAGTCATTGGACTGCGGCCAAGCTATAGCACCTCCCGGTTTAATCTTTTAAAACCTGGTACTGCTTTTATCAGCTTCTTTTCGCCGAACCCCTAGGTTACGCAGACATAAGCAAGCAAACCAACACACACACACACAGAGGCGTGGCTGTATGGTAAAAAGCTTGCTTCCGAACCATATGGTTGCAGGTTCAGTCCCACTGCGTGACACTGGGCAAATGTCTACTACTATAGCATCGGGCCAGCCAAAACCTTATGAGTGGATTTAGCTGATGGAACCTGAAAGAACCCCGTCGTATAATATATATATATATATATATA
>NC_068982.1:56499772-56501632 GCF_001194135.2 Octopus bimaculoides | reverse complement strand
GCCATGGAGGAATGTAGCGGCGGACAAAAAACAAAACCTTTTTCTATTTTCTCTCCTTGTTTATTTCTGTATTCCTTTCTGTCGAAGAGCGTAGGCTCGAAACGTAAAAGACTTCCTCCATTTCCTGAGCGTTAAACTAATACATCTGTTTGTTGTTTACACACCTGTCTTCGTCTTTTGTTTTTTTGTAAATTTTCACTACATATGTGTGTGTGTGTGTGTGTGTGTGTGTGTGTGTGTGTGTGTGTTTGTCGCCCACCACCAACTGACTACTAGTGTTTTTGTATCTATGCCTCCGTAACATAGCGGTTCGACAAAAGAGACCAATAAATTAATTATCAGGTTTCTAAATTAGTGCAGGGGTCCATTAGTTCGTCTAAAATACATCAAAGCGGTGCTCCAGCATAGCCACAGTCTAATTACTCAGACAAGTAAAAGAATAACTTCAACGATTAAGTTTTCTCCAGGATGAAAATGCCGTTAAGTAAAAGAACGAGCTTGCTATCAAGAAATAAGAGGACAATGTGGATACGTGTGTCTGAGTTAAAAGTGATCATCGGCGCACCAAGTCTCCGGCTCTATCTTCACTGGCCAAAGGACTTGAACTTGTATAAAAAGAGAGTAGAACGGATTTACGGCCTAGGTAATTTGCATAAGAAACAAAAGTGATTTAAGAAAAATAGCTCAGAGTGGCCAGTAGCATGTATTTGAGCAACACTGTAGAGGCACGAAGGTGCATGGCTCAGTGGTTAGAGCGTCCGCGCACAATCATGATGTTGTGAACACGATTCCCGGGCCGGGCTGTGTGTTGTGTTCTTTAGTAAGACACTTTATTTTACGTTGCTCCAGTTCACTCAGTTGTAGAAACTAGTTGTGACGTCACCTGTGCCAAGCTGTATCGGCTTTTGCCTTTCTTTTGGATAACGTCGGTGGCGTGGAGAGGAAAGGCTGGTATGCATGGGCGACTACTGGTCTTCCATAAACTACTTTGCCCGGGCGTGTGCTTTGGAGAGGAATTTCTAGTTGCATTCCAATGGTCATTCTGTGACAGAATCAGTGTAACATTCTGTGGCAGAATCAGTGTAACACTATATGTAACAAGTTTCGGCCATTGACTTCCAGGCACACCCAATCCGATGGATTTCTACACAGTTCCCATAATTTCTGTCAAAATTATGATTGGCTGTGTGGTTAAGAAACTTGTTTTGCAACTACGTGGCTTTGGGTTCAGTACCATGCGCTGCACTTTGGGCAACTATATTCTGCTATAGCCCCGGGCTGACTTATGCTTTGTGAGTGAATTTGTTTCAGTCATTAGACTGCAGCCATGTTGGGGCACCGCCTTGAAGAATTTTAATTTACACGTTTAAAACAGAAAATGTACCAATACTTATGTTTCTTAAGTCTGGTTGATAAGCGGTGGTGCGGGACAAACACACACACACTCATAAAGACACACACACTCATAAACACACACACACACACACATGCACATACATACCACACACACAAACCCCAAAACACACGCACACAGATACCACCACACACAAACCCCAAAACACACGCACACAGATACCACCACACACACACTTATTACTCACATAAACACAAAACACAAGCACAAAGATATTACCACACACACACATACACACACACACACACACATACACACACACACACATACACACACACATACTGACTATTTTCACACTACACACACACATACTGACCATCTTCACATTCTTCTCTCCCAAAAAACTACTTTCTCTCTCTCTTTCTACTTCCGGTCACTCCAGCAATGTAACCACAAGCGTGCCGTTGGCGATTTCTTTTTCTTTAGACTTTTGCCTTTCTCCTTTG
>NC_068982.1:56494100-56499576 GCF_001194135.2 Octopus bimaculoides | reverse complement strand
TCCTCACGTTGTCCATTTTTATTAGTTTATCTGAATTGTTTGCTCATTTGAATCAACTATATATATATATATAAATAAATTACTTGGGAAAGGATGCGTGGCGTTCGATCATATAATAATATAAATAATATATAAACATATGCATATATCCATACATATATGTACATACCTCCATCTATATGTATACATACATGCATATATGGGTACAGGACATCACAAAAAAAAAAACGTTAAACACAATGAGAAACGAAAACATAAAAACGAAAACAGAAAATGAACTTTTTTCGAACAACGAAAAAAACAAACAAACAGAGAAACGAGACATGCAATATAAAGAGCATACCCCTTCGTCAGTTGTCCCTGTTCCATCTACTCTGCCGGCTACGGCCTCCTTTATGTTTGCGTCGGTCCGAGATAGACACTTGCCCAAGGTGCCACGCAGTAGGACTGAACCCGGAGTCATGTAATTGGGAAGCAAGCCTCTTATCGCATAGCCACTTAACTAGCATTTTTCTCTTTTTGTTTGTTTTTTTGTTTGTTTACATGTGATGAAGTATGTACAGTAAAGTTGACTTCAAGGAATGATTGAACTGAGAACGTAAAGAGCTGGAGCAAATACCGGAAAGCCGATTGCAAGTATTTTGTCTGAGGCTCTAAATATTCTGGGGACTTGCTATCTTTTCTTTAGAGGCTAAAATAAGGAAAACATAAGACGTATATTCCTGCCAATCTTCCCATGGGTGTAAATTGGTGTAAAATAGGAAATAAAAGGGATGCAACTGCTAATGAAAGTTATGTTTAGCGAATAAATCCACATCGCAGACACGTCAGGTTGTTGCGAACCAAATCCACAAATTATCTCATTCTTTTTCCCGAATGAAGGAAAAAGAAGAAAAAAAGACGTCAAAAAATTGAAAAATTTTTTAAGAAATTGCAAAAAAAATAATAATGTAGCTGTGAGAATTCCATGAAACTTTCAAATTTACAAAAATATCTGGCTTTGTTTTCTTCTTTAACTAACAAATGCCGTTAAACCCGCACATTATGTCTGAAACAATATCGCTTTGTTTTGCCTTATCATTTTATTATTGTTTTCTTATTTTATTTATTTTTTAATTCTACTTTCTATTTTTGCCAATATTTTCTTTCCGCTTTTTTTTTTTTTTAAATATATATATTCAATCCTTTCTTTTCTTCCAAAGTTTTACTTCTACATGGATTCTTCTCGAAATTTTCATTGTGAGGAAATACATCAATATTATCTTGTCGCCATATTACAAACGTTTCAATGAATTTATATTCATTCCCCTATAAAATTTCAGGAGGCTATTTCAGTGCTTTTATCTTAGCAAATTTTCATCTATTTATTTAGTGCATATATATTTATATTATTTCTTTGCTACTATCTTATTCTATCCAATCCTCACTGAATAAATGTTGTCTACAATTTTCATTATTCAATATCAGCAAGGGTATATACGACAATCGTTTGCAGGCATGTTAAAAAAGATAACAAGAAATAGTTTGCATAAATAGTTTGACTACACGTCGATAAAAAGAATTCGAACAATATTTTAATCTTTAATAACACACCCAAACTTAGCGATTTTCCTCTCGTTATTTTTTCCATCTACTATATACATACATACATATATATATATATTACAAAAAATATATATGCATGTATACACACATATATGTACATACTTACATCTACATGTGTATATAGATGCATATCAGGGTACACGACGTTAGAAAAATGAACTACAGACAACGGAACGAACACATAGGAAAACAGATAGCCACTTGGAATTATTCCTTCATCAGCTGCCTCTATTCTAACTAGGCGTTTCGAAGATAAGGCAGAATGCATTCTAGAATAGTCTCTTCCTGAGTAGTGGATCGACCCACTAAACAGAGGATTCCAAGGTGGCAAACACAAACCAAGACAGGAAAAAATGGACAGTGAAAACAACATTAAAAAGCCGTACGGCCAAACGCGAATCTGATATTGAAATCGGATATTGCATATGAGGGACTATTTTCAAGGAACAATATTGGTGGAGTAATCAAGAGTTATGCTGAAAAGTCATAGTGATAAAAAGTAGTTCAATGTTTTGAAGAGGATTCATTTCTTTATTTTCCCTTTAAATACACACATGAACACACATGAGTGTGTATGAAGCTGTGGGTATGCGCTTGTGTGTGTGTATGTGTGTGTGTGTGTGTGTGTGTGTGTGTGTGTGTGTGTGCGTGCGTAGGTGTGTACGCACAATAATCAATTCGAACATTAAGGTGGGGTGAAAAGGTCTGACATGGGTAAATGATATTCAATAAATTTGTTTGTGCAATCGGCCAGAAAATATTGTTAAAAATAAGTCTAAATTAAAATAAGAAAACAACAACATCATCAACAGCAACAACAACAACAACAACAACAACAATAATAATAATAATAATAATAATAATAATAATAATAATACTGATAATGATGATAATAATAATAATAATAATAATAATAATAATAATAATAATAATAATAATAATAATAACCATACGAGTCGATTTTTTTTTTCTTCCAATCGTTATCTTTATTCTTTTATAATCAAATAATGCTGTCCCGCTCGCCACTACGAAACAAAAATTTGGTTTGAAATAGTGAAACAAAGATAATAAAGAAGAAATAAATAGTTTGATAAATAATGTAGCTAATGATATGAAGAGATGATAGATAAATATAATTCTTTCGATTTAGAGTCTATCTTTCATGGGCAACTTTTGAAAATATAAATATCGTTATCAATACGGTCATTGATAAACAGTGGTGGGGGTGGGGTGGCAGGGGCCAAATATGCATGGAAAAATGACTGGGGTAGAGACTGGGTGGAGAAATGGAGCCGATGATGATGATGATGATGATGATGGTGATGATGATGATGATTGTGGGGGGTGGCGGCGGTGGTGGCGGTGAAGACGATGATGGTGATGAGGAGGAGAAGGAGGAAGGTGATTGGAAGGGGTGCTGTCGTTGGTGTTTAGTGGTGGTGAGGATGCTGATGATGGTGGCAGTGGTGGATGGTGGTTCGAGTGGGGGTTTTTTGTATTTGTAGTGAGAGTGGCTGACGATCTTGTGTTACGATGGATGATGACGACGACGACGACGACGACGACGACGACGACAAAGGTAATGATAGTAGTGGTGGTGGTGTAGTGGTGGTGGTGTAGTGTTGGTGGTGTAGTGGTGGTGGTGTAGTGGTGGTGGTGTAGTGGTGGTAATGGTGGTAATGGTGGTGATGATGGTGATGATTATGATGATATGATGATGATGATGATGATGATTATGACAACAGCGATGATGGCAGTGGATACCATCATCATGATGATGACACTGACATTGATTATGGCAACAATAATGATGATGATGATGATGATGATGATGATGATGAAGATGATGACGACGACGACGATGGTGTTGGTGGAAGTGGTGGTGGTGGTGGTGATGATGATGATGATGATGATATAATGATGATGATCATCATCATCATGACGATGATGACGGTGATGGTGATGAGGAGAAGCGAGAGGAAAGTGCTATTGATGGTGGAGGCGGAGGTGAGGATGATAACAACGACGACGACGATGATGATGATGATGATGAAGATAATTGTAGAGGAGAAGAGGCCCTTTGGTAGATTTCTTCAACGAACGAGAGAGGATAATCAAATGGATTATCTGTTATTTTTTAATCCTGACAAATATTGACATGGCTCTAAAAACAAAACAAACAAACAAAAAAAAAAAAGATGATGATGATGATGTTGCCAGTGGTGGAAGAGATGATAGGGATGCTGTTGCCGTTGCTGAAGGTGATGACGATGAATAGTAAACTTGAACTCGTGAAATGACGAACCAAACATTTTTCATTTTTCATTATCTGGATTATTAAACTGACCTATATATATCCGCATACGATGTAAATAAATCATTTATGTATCATCTATTATATTTTAGGTCTTCATTTTGTTTTCTCTATTTATTTTATCACATTTTTTTTTTTTTTTTTTCAATTTTTATTTATTTATTTTATATATTTATTTATTTAATAATTTTTTTTTTTGGGGGGGGGGCTTTTCCGTGTGCCAGTTATCTTTTTTTAATTGTCTCCACATCCTATCATTAGTATATTAAAAATTTACTGGAAAATAAATGTCTGCGTCTGTTTGCGTGCGTGTGTACGTATGTGTGTGTGTGTGTGTGTGTCGGTGGGAGGGGGCGTGAGCGCGCGCGCTTGTGCGTGTTTCTGTTGCTGATGTTGCCTTCATTGAGGAAGATTTATGCTAATAGACGTTGACGGCATGGTCATCACATGCGTGGTCATTGAACTCTGTAGACGGAAACTGTGCGGATTCCCGTCGTGTGTATGTATGTATGTATGTGTATATATATATATACACACACACATACACACGCACACACACACGCACACACACACACATATATATATATATATATTTATATTTATATATGGGCATTACTATAGAAGAATGTCTCACGCTAAAATCTTTTGTTTATTCTGTTGACTGTTCTTCGAGCCGCTTCTTCACGACAGTTTTCGCTTCCTCGTCACTGGAATACTGTTTGCCTCTCAGACCCTCTTTCGTGGCGCCGAAGAGATGATAGTCTGAAGGTGCCAAATCTGGTGAGTGTGGAGGGAGTGAAGAAGTGGCTCAAAGAACAGTTAACAGAATTTTACGGGGCAGGGATACATGCTCTCATTCGAAGGTGGAACATTGCTATTGAAAGAAACAGTGACTATGTTGAGGTAATATTCATCACGTAGTATATATACACTTATATTTATATATGTATGTATACATCTGAATATATACATATATATGTATGTATACATCTGAATATGTACACATACACACAAATATATCTGCAGACACACACACACACACACACACGCACACATATATATGTATGTATACACACAGAGTGTATGATACATGTTCCTGTGTTGGTAATTATGCCTGTCCTAAACAAAATAGCATTATTTTTTGACTCACCCTCGTATATGCATATATATGAAAATAATGTTTTTTTTTAAACAACTCACACATTCTAAAGCACACTCATATGAGTCTATCTTAGGTCAACAAACACGTTGAAATATAACTCTTTTGAGAAATTCTTCCCTGATGAAATACCCAATTAAGTAGTTTCAATATCACAATTTAAATTAAATTAATTTAATTTAATCTAATTTCTGTAATTGAACTAATTGGATATGGAAACGGCTGTAGGACTGGAATTTCATTATATGGATTTGAATATCTTTAAATAAACTGATGTCTGCTTGTCAATTTCTCCATTTTCTTCTTTTTCTCATTCATAAATATTTATAAATACCTTTATAGATCAATGCAAAACTAATATATTTAGTTTTCACTGAACACTGGTATAAACTAGGATG
>NC_068982.1:56492574-56493522 GCF_001194135.2 Octopus bimaculoides | reverse complement strand
ATATATATATATATATATATATATACAATTACATATATACATATATTCACATACATATACATATATATATATGCATACATACACACATATATATGCATGTATATATGTATGTACGTGTGTGTATATATATATATATAAACATACATATATATATATACTTATATATTTACATACATACACACACGCGTATATATAAACATTATCAAACACATATATTTAATGCATACACTCCGTGTATAAGCCGGTAGGCTCGATATGGCGTGGTGGAGAAAACTTTCTCAAACCGCCGGGTGTTAGGAACATCGAAAGTTATGGACAGGCAACATCACGTAGCCGAACAGGATCGGAAAAGAATCACCTTGCCGGTCCATCACTTATATGCACAGCGCGTGCAATATGGCTAAACATCGATGTTCATCGATGTCAGACCTAATGGGATTGGTGGTGAGTTATCTCACCGGTCCATAACTTCCTGGTACTTTAATACTCGACGCTTTGAGAACGTTTTCTTCACCACGCCAAATCGCAACCTACTGGCAAATATACGAAGCATATACGTTTAATATAAGTGGTCGATAATTATAATGTTTATTACACTAGTGCTGGATCTATTTCATATTTGAATATATATATATATATATATATATACACGAACGCACCCCTCCCCCCACAGAAGTGACTCTGTGGTAAGTAGCTTGATTACCAACCACATGGTTCCGGTTTCAGTCCCACTGCGTGGAACCTTGAGCAAGTGTCTTCGGGCCGACCAAAGCCTTGTGAGTGAATTTGGTAGACGGAAACTGAAAGAAGCCCGTCGTATATATGTATATATATATGTGTGTGTGTATGTTTGTGTGTCTGTGTTTGTCCCCTCAACATCGCTTGACAACCGATGCTGGTGTGTTTACGTCCCAGTAACTTAGCGGCTCGGCAAAAAAAGAGACCGAT
>NC_068982.1:56487950-56489734 GCF_001194135.2 Octopus bimaculoides | reverse complement strand
ATCCACGCAGAAGGCTTTGGTCGGCCCGCGGAATTTGTTAAGGTGTCATGCAATAAGACTGAACCCGGAACTTAGTGGTTAGGAAGCAAACTTCTTATTTCTTTATTGCCCACAAGGGACTAAACATAGAGGGGACAAACAAGGACAGACAAAGGTATTAAGTCGATTACATCAACCCCAGTGCGTAACTGGTACTTAATTTATCGACCCCGAAAGGATGAAAGGCAAAGTCGACCTCGGCGGGATTTGAACTCAGGACGTAACGGCAGATGAAATACAGCTAAGCATTTCGCCCGGCGTGCTAACGATTCTGCCAGCTCGCCACCTTCTTACCACACAGACACGCCTATACTTCTTTATTTTTATTTTTACTGGATTCAAGGAGATCCTGTGGCCATGCTGGGGCACCGCCTTTAGTGTGATTAGTTTCTATTTTACACTCCTTTGCCGGCCCCCTCTTTGGAACTCTTTCTGAGTGAAGTAGAGAGTTCGATAGAACTGCACTCCTTCGTGCTTCTTGTCGTGATGTGGGTGCATCTGGTACTGCTAATAAAAATTTGTCCAAATGTTTTTGGGAACGCACACATGCACACAAACAAACGCAAGCACACACACACACACACACACCGATAGATAGACAGACAGACAGACAGACAGATAGATAGATAGATAGATACATAGATAGTTACATACATACATACACACATACATACATACGTACACACATACATACATATGTGTGTATGGGTGCACTCGTCCGTGCTTGGCGTAGGAGACACATAACAGTGTCAAACATTCTGTAGTGTACAGAACTCTATAGCAGAATGTAGAGCAGGTTATGCACTTATTTTTAAATGAATTTACATAGATTGTCATGATCACTTCCACGTCTTACAGATAATCAGGCAGTCAAATTAATATATGAGGCAATTGTGTTTTTATAATTGGCATAAAGTACAAAAATTGCTGAATAAGCTCATTAGTAATATAAGACTATTTTGATGTAGTTGGCATATAAATATATTGCTATACATTTATATATCATTTTCACGGTGACACACAAAATCATTCACTCATGAACATATATTTACGTAGTTTTAACTGCATACAAAAAGGCTAAAGAAAAAGCATACATACATACGTACATATAATATATATATATGTGTGTGTATATATATATATATATATATATATATATACCATTTAATAATCCGAATGGAGGTAATGCAAGCGGAAACTAGAGGAACATAATTAATAACCACACACAAAATCCAATATATATGTATATTCTTCTTCGTTAATAAAATGGATATGAAAATTCCAAATAACATAAATATAAAAATATATAAATATATATAAATATAAAAATACATATAAATGGATAAATATCGATATGATATATAAAACACAGTGAATTTTAAATTTAAAGTTACCATACATTGCTGTAATAAAAATTTGATATGATAAAACATTAAAAAGACGTACTAAAATATCACAAAAATATTACAAAGATATAAAAGTTACATCTACGGGCCGTTTCGGAGACGTGCCAAGTAATATGATATATATTTCATATTTTTAAAAACTGACCCTCTCCTCATCAGGATGTTTACACATAATGCGAAAAAAACAAATACAGAAATATAAATTATGCAATTACATAAAAGCCACTCGAAAAACTCCAGTCTGTATTTTATTTGCGAGTGTTGTTAATATTAACAATTTCCAAATAAAGCAGTGTATTTTATATATATGTGTATATATGTATATATATATATATATAT
>NC_068982.1:56485550-56487889 GCF_001194135.2 Octopus bimaculoides | reverse complement strand
CAATTTAAATATAGGACAAAATCTTTATAAGAATTTATCAAGTAGTTGGAGTGAAATATCTCATAAGGAAAAATTTATTAATTATTCCCTATAAATATATTTATTTATATTAATATATATATATATAAATATACATATATACATACATACATACATACATACATACACACACACATACATACATACATACATACATACATACATACATACATACATACATACATACATACATATATGAAGGGAATAACTTACTGACTGATACTCAGCATGGTTTTCCACCAGGTAGAAGCTACTTGACACAGCTCTTACAACACTACGACTGGATGTTAAAGCAGCTGCTCAACAACTCAAATGTGGACGTGATATTTGTCTCAATCTGTGTGATCTCGGTATGGTCGGAAAACTTGGAAGCTTGAAGCTGAAGAATTCCAAAACCTGCGCTACCAACACATGGAGCTAAATGAAATGCAGACAGGATACACTGGCCTAGAAGGAATTGCTATCCCAGAATGAAAATCAGTGCGCGACCTGGGCATTACATGAGTAATGATGCATCTTTGAAAGTGCATATTACTAAGTTAAAATGCCATGCGAATAAAATGCCAGCGGCTGGCCGGATGTACCTTTAGAACTTTCGGAACGAGAGAACAGGAAACTCTGCAAGTCCTCTGGAGGACATTTGTCCTTAGCCGCTAAGACAACTGCTCCCAACAGTAGTCATCACACAGTGTAAAATTAACGATGGAACTCAACATAATCATACTAAGCTACACAAAGAAGATCGTCTCAATGCAAAAAGTAAGCTTTTGGGAAAGGCTGAAAAAGTTGAGAATCTACTCTCTAGAACGAAAGTGGGAAAGATATGCAGTGATATATATCTGGAAAATCTTAAAAGGACTTGTACTAAACTTTGGCATTGAAATTTACACAAACACCACAGCAGGGCGTCATTGCATAGTGCCATCAAGGTACAGGACATCACCATCAAGGTACAAGACCAGATACTGTAACAGCTTCTGTTTCAAAGGCCCACAGCTTTACAATATCCTCCCAAAAAGTCTAAGAGATAACATGAGACGGAGATGATGTCTTCAAAACGAAACTGGATCTCTTCTTGTCAAGACTTCTGGACGAACCTATCTGGCGGTACGAAACGCAGATGAAGGCAGCAACATCAAACTCCCTCATCCATTAAATGCCACATATCAGAGGAGGTTTCATATAATAATAGTATAGGAAAAATAATGTCGGTGCATTAGCATGGCCACGACATTCGAGCTAAAACTAGTAAAAGAGTAAGAATGTAAAAAAGTATTGTGTGTGTGCGTGTATGTATCTGTATACATACATACATACATACATACATACATATATACATACATATATATACATATATATATATACATTTATATATATAACAACTTACCCGTGCTTGTAACAACTTACCCGTGTAACAACTAGACCCGGTCTCCCCTATTTGTCCCCCCACCGTCGCTTGACAACCGATGCTGGCGTGTTTATGTTTCTGTAAAAAGAGACGAGTGGAATAAGTACTAGGCTTACAAAGAATAAGTCCTGGGGTCGATTTCTTTGACTAAAACCTTTTAAGGCGGTGCTCCAGCATGGGTGCAGTCAGATGACGGAAACTAGTAAAAGAATAAAAGCATAAAAGAATATGTGTGTGTAGGTATGTATGTTTGCATGTGTGTACGTATGTATGTTTGTATACATACACATACATAAATGAAGGAATGAAAGAACAAAAAAGGCTATTAAAGAAAGGAAAAGCTGGAAACAGCAAAAAAGGGGGAAAAAAGAACGGTTGATACCGATGAAGGAATAAAGAAACAATCAATAATGGAATAAAAAGAAAAAAGAATGAATGAATGAATGACAGAACAAAAATAATTAACGAAGAGAGCGAACAAAGAATGAAACGATGAAAAAAGCAAAAACGGAACCATTGAAAACGCACCGTTAAACATAAGCACGCACACCCTTCATACACACAGGGAAATACTGCTGCAGGCTCACGTTCCATATACACAGAGAAATGCAGAGATAAACAAGCAGCCGACACATCTAGCTTTGATAACATTCTTGTGCTTCATAGGTGTATGTATTAATCTATTATATACATCGAAATACACACACATTATACATATGTTCACACATTCACATGCATACATCCGCATATATATAGAGATACACATGCATCCACGCAGACACACACTCACACACACATACACACACACACACATACACGCATATATATGTGTGTATGTATGTATGTTTGTATGTATGTATATATATATATATATATATATATATATATATAT
>NC_068982.1:56484677-56485466 GCF_001194135.2 Octopus bimaculoides | reverse complement strand
TACCCACAAGGGGCTACACACAGAGGGGACAAACAAGGACAGACAAAGGTATTAAGTCGATTACATCGACCCCAGTGCGTAACTGGTACTTATTTAATCGATCCCGAAAGGATGAAAGGCAAAGTCGACCTCGGCGGAATTTGAACTCAGAACGTAGCGGCTGACGAAATACCGCTAAGCATTTCGCTCGGCGTGCTAACGTTTCTGCCAGCTCACCGTGTGTGTGTGTGTTGCTCACGTGGCTCCCACGTAACCATCGACCATCTTTCTTTCTTCTCCTAACTTGTGTTTCTTTCTTTCTCTCCGTTGTATCTGGAACAAGGAAGACGTGTTCTTGTCTGTCACCTGTCCAAGCTTGATTTACGTGTTCGCTTCCTTTGGGCATCGTAGCCCTTCCTGCTTGTTTTCACTGTCCTGTTTGTGTTACTAATTTTGATCCTCTGCAAAATCTCAAATTATTATTTAATTTACTTTGCGGGAGCAATTGTTTTATCGAAAGCGTATATTGTTGTTAAATGCTCGAAATACGAGAGTAGAAAAACAGCCAACAACGGATGAAGGGTTGTTCTTTATGTTGTTTGTCTTGTTTTCCATTTGTGTCTTTCGTTGTTCAAAGAAATAGTTCATATTCCATGCACTCGTACTTCGTACTTTTTTGTTGTACACGTTTCATGACGTCCTGTGCACACATATGCATATATATATATATATATAGATATGAATACTAATTAAAATATTCATACATATATTTACATGTATATACAAATACGCTACATGCATACATACATA
>NC_068982.1:56484069-56484667 GCF_001194135.2 Octopus bimaculoides | reverse complement strand
CATAGATACATACGTACGTACGTACATACATACATACATACATACATACATACATACATACGTACGTACGTACATACATACATACATACATACATACATACATACATACATACATACATACATACGTATATTCCGGGACCTGGGAAGGCATTCAGCTGTAGAGAAAACGGCGGGATAAATGTGTCACCTCTGAGACATATTTGAAAGCACGATGGGCTGTGGATGACGTCATTGGATCATTTCTACATTTCCATGTGTTAGCGCGTCGTTAACTATGAACGGAAAGTACGAATTCGTTCTTATGTCAGAACAGCATACTGTATGTTTGTTGATATGCATGTCGCCGAAGAGCAGAATGTTCTCTCAGGACTACTTCCGAAGTGAAAAGTCCTCCCCCATCACAGTGCACCCGAGCGTGTTAAACATGACTTCATGCAAATATATTTTATTGAATGCTGCTTCCTCTTACGTTGATTATTTAATTCTTGTTTGACAAAGCTTAACACAGATCAGCAAACGTGCCGAGTACTGTTCTAATTGTAAGAACGAATTCGTGCTTGACATATGCGTTCGTAGATGACTATATATATATATATAT
>NC_068982.1:56481310-56483470 GCF_001194135.2 Octopus bimaculoides | reverse complement strand
TATATATATGAACGGACATGCACGCGCGCACACACATACATTTGTACACATGCACGCACGCACACACACACACACACACACGCACACACACATACACGCACACACATCTTCACATGCTTATTCATGCATATATGCTTGCATGCATATTAATGTGCGCATGCACATGCGTAACTTGGTAAATTCGGGTTGTCGGCAGTCAGGGGCTTAAAATTTGCCGGACAGCAATAAGATAAATCGTAGTTCTTGCTGATGGATATTGTGGGTTGTTGGAGGAATGCAGTTTTTTGCGTATGCAGAGATGGCAATTGGGGGCGCCGAATGAATATGGTGGCGCTTTGTCGACAATGTCCACTTGATGCTTGGTATTTCATCTCGGAGGTCACGGAGTCTCCAGAGTAAACGGGATAGGGAAGTAGAGTTCTCTCTCTCTGGATCTGAACGAGTGCATATGCTGGAAGTATCTTCCTTTGAAATCACTGGCTGTCATACCCGTATAGTGCCTAGTAATGCCATCAAATGATGTAAGGGTGGCTCTGTATACTACGGCTCTTGAGAGGCAGGATTCTTCTACGACGCACATTGTGGGGTTTCGGTAGTTGCAGGTTGGGGTTGGGGGTAGTGCGGGTGCAATTTTACGTCTGTTGATGCGTGTAATGATGGAATCGATGTTGTCTAAGCAGGAGTAGCTCACTTGGACATTATAGGGATGGAAAAGTTTGTAATACTTGTGGCCTCTGGGAAAGTGTTTCGTAATTAATGACATGGAGTGCTAGCATTGGTAAAGTTCCAAAAAGGTTTTCGTTGCTTTTGCAACCTTATCAATAGATATCGGCTCTATCCGCTACTAAAGCTGCATTCCTTTTACCTGTTTGAGATTTTATTGCTTCGATAAAGGACAGAGTCGATATTCATAAGGTTGCAAAAGTAACGGAAAAACTTTGTCCAGGGACTGACAAAAAATATATGAATAAATGGAAATTGAACCGGTGAGTGTGTTAAATATATCAAGGCAATATGACTCTACCCAGACACAACAATGTGTGTGTGTGTTTATGTATGTATGTTTACACATCCTGAAAATATATATATTATCTCTCTCTCTCTCTCTCTCTCTCTCTCTCTCTCTCTCTCTCTCTCTCTCTCTCTCTCTCTCTCTCTTACACACACACACCTGTATATATGTATATGTTAGGTATTTGGGACGGTCAAACATATTCTCGATTTCTCCTAGTGTCGGTTCAAAGATGACGATTATAATATCATCCCGCCAACCCGTAAAATTGCAACTATAACAAAGTTAAATAAAAACCACGTGAACAAACGAACACGAATATTTCAACTTTAAAAATAAACAGGAGGATGTGTGATTTTCACTGGAAAATACACCTCGCACCTTGACACATCAAAACAGTGTCAGCCAAAATTGCAATCGAGAAACGACAGCAAAATGTTCCTCTTTTACTTCTGTCGAGTCAACAAACAAAGGAAAGACTTGGCACAAATAATGAGACCAAATGGTATGTGTCCTAATCAGGAGCAGAAGAGGAGAGTAACTTACCGCTGACAGCTTGTGATACTTAATTTCATACAAATTACATTCATTTTAGGCAGACATTCATTTTATCTTTCGTCTTTTACGAGATCGATAAGGTAAAAAAAACAAACTAATGATATACTGAGATCGATATATAATATAATCAACTAAGGCAATACTCTAGCTTGACCGTAGCCCAACAAGTGAAAGTAGTAAAAAGATAAAATAACCAATAAATATTTAATTAGATATAAAATATTCAATTAGGAAAGAGAATCTGAAGATTTCTCTTTCTTCTGCCCTTTGGTGCGTTTTGGCCAGGTAACTACTTTTCTGGGTCTTTTTGTTTTGTTTTTGTTTTATATATACATCTGCTTCTGTTTACATTTGATGCCCATTTTAATTAGAATCAATATACATAGACATGTATGCGTACATATATTCAAACATACAAATGTGTTTTATGTGTGTATAATATGTATGTGTGTGTGTGTGTGTGTGCGCGCGCTTGTGAGTGAGTGATTGAGTGAATATGTATGTAAGTATATATAGGCACATGTATACATATATATATGCCAGCGCGTCAGCACACACACACACACACACACACACACACACACACACAC
>NC_068982.1:56477685-56480185 GCF_001194135.2 Octopus bimaculoides | reverse complement strand
TTCATTGGCGTACAGGTTCCCCACCTGGACGAGACGCCTGTCCGTCGCAACTAAGAAATATGCTCAAGTGGTTATGGTCAAGCAACTGACAAGCAAATCTGTGGTATTGAGCAGAATATTTACTCTGACGATATTTCTGATTCTGCAACTCAGAGCTGAATCTGTCTCAAATATATCGAAAAATAGGTCAGTTTCGATACATTGATGCCCAACTCACAAAGGCAAAGTTTGAAGGGAATAGTAGTCATTTTCTTTTATTTCTAGCTCGCACTGTGCACGCAACCGTGTGCTGCTATCTGTCGGCACGCTATAGAACTAGTCCGGGAACATTTTGATACCTCCTCGTATCACGAAGAGCTTTCTCGAACTTCACAAGAGAGACAAAACATGCCCTGTTGACCTCATCTTCCCTTTACCGAATGTTTTGGTTAAAATAGCACGGTCTTTAGTGACGCACTTCAGCCATTGCTTCTTTTACTCCGACAGGAAAGACAGGTTTAAAAACCACGAAATCCCCGATGACATTTGCGAAAGTGGCAGTTTTCCCCTTTCGTTTGTTGTTTTTATCATTATCACTTTTATTACTGTTATGGTCACTTATGTTGCCAATGCCGTTAAAGTCTATCTAACGACAACCGCAATATTGTAAACAGCTCATGCTATAATTGCTCATGTCGCTGAGTGTTTGGTTTTATTCATTTTGCTTGTGTTTGTGATTTTGTCCATCAAAGCGTCATTTTTTCACAAACCAATTTATTATTTCGGGTGGTCTTTTTGTTTCACTTTTAATCTTTGTTTTTGGAGATTTTTTTTTTCTGTCCGTTGTAAATGTTGCCGTTGTGCTGGAAGTCCCTGCTGATTATCACCATCAAAGACGCCATGTTGACGATGAACAAGGAAAATACAAATGACATTTTTGCGAAAAACAAAAGAAAAGTAAAAGAAAAATATTTAACTCTACAAATGAGAGGAGAGAATTAAGGCGTAGATTCTCACCTCGATTTTGAAACAGTCAACACACACACACACACACACACACACACACAAAGAAAACTCAGATACACACATACGCACGCATGCACACAATCATACACACACATTTCTGATAGTAATTCAATATTTAAACACAAAACCAACAGATTGATCCAAACACATCTGACTGACTGTCCGTCAGATAATAATAATAATAATGATAATGATAATAATAATAATAATAATAATAATAATAATAATAATAATAATAATAATAATAATAATAATAATAATAAGCACTAAGGCCAGCAATTTCGGGGTAGGTGTTAAGTCAAGTACATCAACCCCAGCTCAACTGCTCAACTGGTACTTATGTTATCGGCCTTGGAAGGGATGAAATGCCAAGTCGACATCGCAGAATTCGAACTCAAAACATAAAGACGGACGAAATACCGCTAAGCATTTTGACCGGCGTGCTATAATAATTTATGATAATAGTTTTAAGTTCTAATATCAGGCCAGCAATTTCGGGAGAGGGATTAAGTCGATTACATCGATTTCAGTGTTCAACTGGTACTTATTTTATCGACCCCGAAAGGATGAAAAGTAAAGTCGACCACGGCGGAATTTGAACTCAGAACGTAAAGATGGACTAAGTGCCGCTAACCATTTTACCCGGCGTGCTAACGATTCTGCCAGCACGCCGCTTTCATTCATCTGTCACAATAATTTCATACACACAAACTTCACTCATTCACGAAAAAAGAATGTGATAGATCGTTGTATATACATATATAATTATAAGATATATGTGAGTTAAGACCAAGGCTGGACCAGTGTATACTCCAGAGCTATGGCTGCCTCCCGCTCCTAATTCTTGAAGAAAAAATGAAAATTAGTACTGGGATTAATTTGTTCGACAAATATCCTTCAAGGTAGTGCCCCAGCATGGTCGCTGTCCAATGACTGAAACAAATACAGGATAAAAGTAAAAAAATAAAATAAATCTTTCCCGTAAAAGATAATGACATTGACGAGGAAAAAGAGAAAACACAAAAAATACGGAGGTAGAGAAAACATTATCATCATCATCATCATCATTATAACAATAAAAAAATATTAATCAATGTCATTATCATCATCATCATCATCATCATCATCCTCATCATCATCATCATCATCGTCCTTGATCATCATCAGTGAAGCAAAGCGATTAAAATAACACCAATATATATGTCAGTATAGAAAGAAAATATTAAAAGATAATCCGCATGATTATCCTTGCTGAACAAACTAGAAAAGGATCGAATTTTAAATCCTCATTCAGAAATTTAGACGTTGATGATGGTGATGATGATGATGATGATGATGATGATGATGATGATGATGATGATGATGATGATGATGATGATGATGATGATGGTGATGGTGATGATGATGATGATGATGATGATGATGATGATGATGATGATGATGATGATGATGATGATGGTGATGGGGAAGAGGAGGAGGTGGAGGAGGTGATTGA
>NC_068982.1:56475346-56475608 GCF_001194135.2 Octopus bimaculoides | reverse complement strand
ATGTGTATGTCTGTGTATATGTTTGTGTGTCTGTGTTTCTCCCCCCAAACATCGCTTGACAACCGATGGTGGTGTGTTTACGTCCCCGTAACTTAGCGGTTCGGCAAAAAGTGACCGATATAATAAGTACTAGGCTTCCAAAGAATAAGTCCTGGGGTCGATGTTCTCGACTAAAAGGCGTTTCTCCGCAGTCAAATGACTGAAACAAGTAAAAGAGTAAAAGAGTATATATATATATATAAGTATATATATATATATATAT
>NC_068982.1:56466505-56473076 GCF_001194135.2 Octopus bimaculoides | reverse complement strand
ATGTATGTATATTTATGCATGTACGTATACATGACAACAAACCTCTCTCTCTCACTCACACTCTGTCTCTTACAAACACACACATACATAAATGTATACAAACATATTTACAAAGACACACGTGTGTATGCGCGTGCGCGCGTGCATGGGGGGTTCCACAATCGCCATTTATTTCAATTACTCTCGTGAGGATATTCACGTAAATCATTTTTTTCATTTAATCCCCATTTTAATTTTCGTAAAAGTTTCCAAGTACCAATGAGGCTTTTTGGCACATCTTCAATTTTTCCCCATTCATGAGAGGCGCCCAGCCATCATTCATCTGAGAGTCCATCTACAGAATGTCCTCAAATTTCTATACAGCATATTTTGCCTTTTTTTCTTCAAGTATATAAGCAGCAATTTCATTCCCGAGCAACGCCAGGTGCCTCTGCTAGTATATATATATATATAATTGAGATTCAGTTGAATTAGGGTAATGCGGTATTATCCGTACAACTCAAAATAAGGTGAATAAAATCAAAATAAGCAACAGGAGATCAAGAGATGATGCAGTACGACCGTTTCAAGCGACACCATTTAATTGGACAATGCAACCATTACATCAATTTAAATGCATGGCTATCCTCAGCTGCATAAATAAATAGAATCTTTAATCCATTGGACGCATTATATTTATTATTATTATTATTATTATTACTATTATTATCATTATTATTGTTATTATTATTATTTAAATATACAAATATTCTAAATATACATTAACATTTCATTTGCCGCCAGAGTGAAGGATCCTCTAGATACGTAAAAGTTGTGAATGTTTAATGGTGACAGATTGGTAAAGATTGTTGCAAAAAAAAATTTCTGGCTCTTTATGTTCCAATTCTGCTTTACTTTTCGTCCTTTTGGTACCGATTAAAAAACAATGCCAATCAATTATTCTTTCCTTCTAAATTACTGGCCTTGTGCCGATGAAGCATTATTATTATTATTAGTAGTAGTAGTAATAGTAGTATATCTCGAGGCAAATGAATGTAATATAAATGTATCGAATTTGAACTTGGAACCAATAAGGACGAAACAATTCCTAGAATGCAATAATTAGTTCAGAGCGATATTGACTTAGCAATCAGTGCCAAATTTATGCAATATACGTGTATATATACGTATATGTTTGCGCGCGTGCGCGCGCGCACACACACACACACACACACACACACACAAATGATGACTGATATCTCTCCATCAAAGACTGGGCATTCACTTATGTCCTATCTTTTGTTGCTGAGAGCTTATACAAATTAGCTTCGTTTGGAATCATACGTCGGCAGGATTATACAAATAACCTTACAGAAGTAAGATTCCTTAGAAATGCTCTGAACGAATTAATCGAAAGTCGCTATTTTGAGTGTCAGACTAACGAGGAAATGATTTCCTGGTCCAGTCTTAAATTCGGTCGCAATCACATCAAAAGGCTAAATCTAAACAAAGAAAGAAAAACTGTTCGCATATACGTACGAATGAATGAATGTTTTTTTCACTCTGAATCTAAATGAGGAATATATATTGTCAGAGCGCTAATAGGGCAGCTGATGATGAACGAAAACTAAACTGCTCAAACCGTTACCTGTCTTTCAACGTTGCAGACGACATTAGTGATGTTATGCAATAGTGCCAGTGAAGGTGCATGGCCTAGGTGGTTAAGGAGTTACACTCACGATCGCGAGATTATGTGTTCGATTCCCGGCCTAGGCAGTGACCATGAAGTATGATTTACTCTAAAGAAATATAACTGCAAATGAGATACAGTTTCGATCCTCGGAGTAGGTGGTGTGTTGTGTTCTTGAGCAAAGCACTTCAGCTCACGTTGCCCTGTGATCACGTCGGCATCTGTTGTGTGATACACCGTACACCTGTTCAGGTAACGACGATTTGATGGAGAGAGTGTGAAGTAAAGTACAGCACGAACATTTGATCACTATAAACAAATCATCTGTGCTGGTTGTTGAAACAAGAAATAGCAGAACCAGCTTTCTCGGACTCGAGAAACCATCTGGACTAGGTGGTGCATGAGGCCCTGCACTCTCATGCAACGTTTATATATAGTTTGAGTATCCTTCAGTTGCCTGAAGGCCTGATGTAAAATAATATTAACATTGTTATAGCAAAATTCCCCAGTAAGAAAACGTCTGCTTAAATAATTCGCTAACCTAATCTCTGCAAGCTCGCCGCACTGGAAGCGGCGCCTTTAGCTTCCAGTAACCGAGTTTCTGCCTATGAAGTCGATGTCGACTGTACAGATCTCAAATTTGTGGTCTATGTAGCCAAGGATTTTCAATTATGGGCGACTTGTGCTATTTTATATATGGCTTCTATCTAGATACGATCTGAATAACCCAAGTCAGTTTGTACATGTCAACATTGGTTTATTCGGAAGATTCAGTCTGGTGCAAAACTGCACATATACACATAAATTCACAGACACAACTATGTCAATTGTTAATAATTGATTAAATGTTGTATGCATTGTTATGATCCTCGCAAGCATTTCGGGACCAGTGAATTATTGCAATCATTTAAACAAGCTTTTTCTCAAATAGAATTGTAGCAATTTCATTTCCGTTACATTGGTTAGTCATCTCAATCCCCGAGGAGTTCATATAGCGAGAGTACGTCCTTAGCGTAGCTAGGACCACACCCTAAAACTAATGATTCAATGCTGAGCAAATCAATAATAAATAATACAATACGAAGCTAAGGTGAAACCCACAATGGAGTGTAACAACAGTATCGCCTCAAATATGCTGTCTTGCCTCAGTGGTTAGAGCATCGGGCTCACAATCATGAGGTTGTGAGTTTGATTCCCGGACCGGGTTGTGTGTTGTGTCCTTCAGAAAAACACTTTATTTCAGGTTGCTTCAGTTCACTCAGCCGTAGAAATGAGTTGCGACGTCACTGGTGCCAGGCTGTATCGGCCTTTGCCTTTCCTTTGGAGGACATCGGCGGCGTGGAGTGGGGAGGCTGGTATGCATGAGCCACTGCTGGTCTTCCATAAACAACTTTTTCCGGACTTCTGCCTCGGAGGGTAATTTTCTAGGTGCAATCCCATGCTCAGTCATGACCGAAGGGGCTCTTTATCCGAAACGTTGTTGCTGTCACACATACAAGCATTCTAGGTCACACCATGTGAAAGATCATTTAATTTATTGACATAAAGTCACTAACAGACCTCTTGCCCACAGATTTGTTGTGTCTCATCTCACTACTCTTTCTACCACTTCTGTAACGACCTTTACTCGTTGAATCTGTATCATCTCATAACACATCCACACAATTAATCCCGACTTAGCTGTTTCTTTTCCTAACTCCTATCATTATCTATATCAGTCTAACCTTCTGATCCCGCACTAACCATTATGTCCATTTTTTTCTCCCCAGTACCTCTCTTTTACTCTTTACTTGTTTCAGTCATTTGACTGCGGCCATGCTGGAGCACCAGTTTTAGTCGAGAAAATTGACCCCATGACTAATTCTTTGTAAACCTAGTACTTATTATATCCGTCTCTTTTGCCGAACCGCTAAGTTACGGGGACGTAAACACACCAGCATTGGTTGCCAAGCGATGGTGGGGGGGACAAATACAGACACGCAAACACACATACATACATACATACATACATACATACATATATATATATATATATATATATATATATATATATATATATATATATATATATATATATATATATATATATATACATATATACGATGGGCTTTCAGTTTCCGTCTACCAAATTCACTCACAAGCCTTTGGTCGGCCCGAGGCTATAGTAGAAGACACTTGCCCAAGGTGCCACGCAGTGGGACTGAACCCGGAACCATGTGGTTAGTAAGCAAGCTACTTACCACACAGCCACTCCTGCGCCTGGAATTCCTCTGGAATTTTTCCTAACTCATGTTTTTCTTGTAAGTGTCGATTTGCACCAGCTTTATCAGTTCATTAGCAGCACCAGTTTCGCTAGTCTCGGAAGATCTACGAAACCATAGGCACTACTCCTTTCTCTAATCCAAGCCTGTAAAAAACAAAAACAAAAATAGCGACAACAAAAGTTAATATCTTTAGAACAGTGCTCTGCAGCCTTTTTTTGCACTTGCGGCACACATATGTTTTTCAAAATTCGGTGGCACACCTGAACTAAAAACATAACTAGAAGTATAGCGAGAAAATTATATTCAGGTTACACTGTGGCACACCTAACATCGTCTCGTGGCACACCAGTGTGCTGCGGTATACCGGTTGTGGAGCACTGCTTTGAGATCTTAAGCATTGAGTCTGTTCTCTCCGCCTTTATTTACAGTCTCTATCAAGTATGGATTGAAACTAGGGTGCGCCGTCTTGGGTTATTTGATGATTTAAATCTTGTTCTACCACAGTGTCACAGATGTTTATGTCATTATTGATTTATAAACCTACATCAAGAGAATTAAATTTGGTGTAGAGCTGCAGTCGATTTAATCAAAGAAAGATTCCAGCTAACAAGAAGGTCTCTATAGGGTTGTTCACCTTGCTAGCAAAACCAGCTAAGTCTTCTTTAAATGATATCACGCTGTATGTACACACAGGATAACATGGGCATGAGTTTCTTGCACAAAGGGAAACTGCTGAGATGGTCACAATTGGAATGCTTTTGATCAAATATCTGCTGGATCAGGGCTGACTTAGCACCAAGCAAGAAAATCTAAGTAGCAAAGTTAAGTAATATATATATATATATATATATATATATTAATTAACTTTGCATCTTTGTTTAAATTCTATCAGGATTTATATATATATATACATACATATACATATATATATATATATATATATATATATATACGGCAATGCATTTGTTCAGTACTTACAAAAGCGTTTCCGCATTTCGTTAACGTTTTGTAATATGAAGATATTGATTTCTGACATTAAGTCATGGCCTCATATTCTGCAGATCACAATCGATTTCATAGAGCCCTATAATGAGCTGATAGTTATTTTATTGTCTCCGACGAGATAAAAAGTAAAGTCGATTCTGGCGGGATTTGAAGCTTAAGCAATGTATTCTCTTTTGTCATCTGCCCCCTACCGTTTTGTAGTTACGATAAATATTTATGAGATTGAAACTTTGGATTAGATTACATTATAAATTAAATTTCATTCTTAATTTCTTTTTCAGACGGAATATTTCGTGCGTCTTTCAGTATCAGCTAACTTGAACGCAGAAAAGAAATAAAAAGTTATATATGTATAAACTGCTGTGAAACTATCTATCTACGGATACGAGACATATGGAGTTTAAATAAAGTAAAAGTATATTATCTAAGCGGCCATTTTGTTGAGTAGTTATGTTTACAGTGCAAGCATATAGCTATGATGGCTGAATATATAAACACGACCCAGTTTGTAGATGCTCATAAACAAATCCACGCTTGCGTACATATACAAAGATTCGTATAAGTAAACACGTGTGGGCATTATACAATTTATAAACGAAATTATACGAATCTACACACGCATGAATTCATACACATACTCATAAATACGCACACATACACACAAGAAAAAATACACTTGCAAACACACATGAAAGAAAACTACACAGATAAACACACTCACATGTTAAATATGCACACAAATACACTGGTAGACACGCACACATACACATATACATTCACGCACATACATGTATATTTACAAAAACTCAACTCAATACAGATTTAGATATGTATTGAATCATGTAAACAGACGTAAACACATAGCCATATAATCACAAACGTGATAAATGCAAGACTTATACCTATCACAGTTTCTATTTTTATCTCTTGCAAAAGCAGAAAAGTAATAATGGATGTTGAAAACAGTAAATCACCTGGAACGGCTTTCAGTCGACTGAAAACAACAGCCACCATAATTTTACAGACATTCTTACTACTTTTACTTATAATAGTTGGACTACTATTAATATCTGTCCGCATTTTATCAACTATTTTTCTAATCTTAGTCCGTTTGTTTGCGAGCGTCGTAAAAGGAATACAAAAGCCAGTCGAATTTGCTCTACAAACCTCCAGAACTGTATTTAAAGCCATAACTTCACCAGTCCAGTCAACAACGGTGCTACTCAAGCTTATTGTAATGGGGTTTGTAATTACCGTCGGATTCCTTGTAGAAATGATCCGTGTTGGAAAACGAACTGTCATCACGTCCGCTACTTTTCTTCTGACGAGTTTCAAAGTGCTACTGGGTATCTCTCTGGTAGTTCTAACAGTTTTAGGGTGCGCTCTTTCTGTTGTGGCCCATTATGTGATTGCCGTTTACATGTTGCTCATTAGGTTCTGCTGGTTTTCCATGTTTGTTGCCGTGGTTCACTATGTGTCGATACCCGAAATGAGTGTCTGGGGACATATCTTCATGGCTTTACCTAGCGTTTTCCAGGACTTAATAAACTAGCTTATGTCATCATGGGATTTGCTTTACCTGTTCAAGCATACTTTTATAAATAAATAAATAAATAAATAAGTATATATATAT
>NC_068982.1:56464621-56465848 GCF_001194135.2 Octopus bimaculoides | reverse complement strand
TTAGGCACCAGAGTTAAGTATGGTATTATCCAAACAATTCCAAAATAAGGCGATTAAAAAGAAAGAAACAAATGGAAAACAAGACAAACACCACAAAGAACGATCTCTCATTAGTTGTCGGCTGTTTTTCTAATCCGTATTTCGAGCAATTCATGACAAGATACACCTTCGATATATATATATATATATATATATATATCGAAGGTGTATCCCTCACACCCCAACACCACCACACCACACCACACCACATACTCACATTGCTTAAATAGATGGAGTCGCATCAAACGATCGTACTGCATTAACCTTGAATATCCTTGTTGCTTATTTTGATTTTATATATACATATATAATGTAGGCAGGTGTAAGCAATGTGTATCAATAGGAAAACTATAATCCTCATTAAATATGACTGAGGGTGTTAGAAACACCTATATTACTAGAAACAAGAGCTAAACTCTCTAATGCTGCAGTTGAAACACATAACTGTATACATACATGCTGACAGGGACCGTAATCGTCTGAAAAGCAGCGGTCGATATATATATATATATATATATATATATGCGGATGTACGCCGGACGAAATGCTACAAGGCTCACCGCCTTATATGCTATATAGTTCATAGTGGAGCACATGTCTTGTGGGAGAAAATCGAAATGTGTCATGAGACAAATATTTGAGAAACACTCCTCTAAGAGGTCAGTGGGACTGTTAGAAATAACAGCTAACGTCCACCATAGAAATTGCAAAAGAAGACAACATTAGAGAATATAGCCACTGAAATACAAACTATGGATGGTCAAGATTGAAAATATTTGCTCCTAACTCTGCTCATATAGGTTTCAACGGGGATTAACAACACGTATAAATAGTTCAAAGGAACACCGTATGCAAGTGTCTTTTTTATTGTAGTTTCAAGTAAATGCAGGACTTGTGAGTAAAATTGAGTGACCGGAAACTGTGGGAGCCAGTCGGATAAGAGTGACCCTGTGGTCCAAAAAGGTCGGCTTCGCCATTTTGATTCTGCTTAAGTGTACAACAGTCTGCGGATTATTCAACCACTTGCTCTATAATTCAATAACATATGTAATAATGTATGAAACTCTGAGTAGCAGTTTTTTTTTGTGATATTTTTGAGATTTTTTTTGCAGCTTTGATAATAATAAAGCATATTACTCTACCTCCGGTATTCGAGTACTATTTTTTCCCAATTTGTTTCACATTTAT
>NC_068982.1:56455503-56464214 GCF_001194135.2 Octopus bimaculoides | reverse complement strand
ATATATATATATATATATATATACCATATGCACCACTGATTAATCCTAACAACACGTAATGCGGTTATACATTGTTTGATCTTATTTATCTTATAATCCATTATTTCGCTGAACTATTGATAATTGTTCTTGTTGTACTAGTCGTTGTAAGTCTTACCACGGTGTATTAATGAGCCATTCCCCTTAATCTGGCAATTGTAGACACAATGTTTGAGCGATATTGTTATTTCGAAAGGCAATATGCTGATATTTTACTTGGTGTTCGGGCTAAATTTGACACTTTGCATAAAAGGAAAAGAAAACGCAACATTCCATCCAAACTATCTATATTTGTATCTTTCTCCCCCTCTCGTTCTTCCTTCTGTTGTTCTTCGCCTCACCCCTTCACTACTATATCTCTCTCTCTCTTCCTCCCGGTCTCTCGTTGCTCACATATCCCCCCCCCTTTTTTTCTCCCTCTACCACTCTTTCTCCTTACCCCGCGCTGGTCACGTGTGTCCGGCTACTTCCTCCTTTCCTATCTTGGCCGTTGCCAAGCTCGCACGAACTTCCTTCTTCTCTCTTCCTTCTAGTTCGTCACATCACAGCGTTCAGTATACATATATATATTTTTTTCACGTTTGGCCTTATAGCCCTTCTTGTTTATTTTCTCTGTTTCGTTTTCCTGTCTTGTTTTCTGTTCGCCACTACATTCCTCCGTGTTACAAATTTAATTCGTTTCCGCGGGAAGAGCTATTCTAACAATGCGTCCTGCCCTAACTCTTCGAAACGCTTAGTTTTAGAATGGTTTTAGAAAGGAGACGAATCAAGCTCTTTTGAATATTATATGTAGCTCCTACTAAATGTGTTGAGGGTGTTTTTCTATGTATGTATGTATGTATGCATGCATGTATGTATATATGTATGTATGTATGTATATCAGTCGTCCGTGGACGAATCTATGACATCTTCAGGTCATAACTTTTTCTGTGCAAAATAGTATCAGCTGGTTGCAAGTCCTCGCTGAAGGGTTGTTATTTCAAAGATTACCTTGTCGTAGATACATTGTTTTCAGTACGACTGGTGAGCACTACACTACTCTTGATTATATTGGATGACTGTTAACTCTCCTGAATTCTTCCGCCCTTTGGCGGGTCTTGATTTTTCTTCTCTGGGGTGTCCAAAAATCCCTCCTTTTCTCTAGCCAAGCTTGATGAAATTGTCGGTCAAGTCGACGACGACCTGACCATGCTTCAGGTTGTACCGCCTTACATGTTACTGGGTCACCTGTAGCTCAAGAACAACCTAACGTATTTAGTTGTAATTATTTTACTGAAGGAGAACGTCTCAAGTTTGTTCTCAAAGTTGGTCGGTGATTTGTATTCCGGCGTGGAGACTGATGCTAATATTGTTTACCTTTAACTCATTTTATTTTTCTCTTTATTACTGTCTTTGGGATGCGGAGATGTTGTGGCATCACCCTGTAAAATTTTGTCAAACAAATCGACCCCAGTATTTACTTTTAAGTCTGGTGCTTGTTTTATCGCTTTTTTTGCCAACCTGTTAAGTTACAGGGACATGTACAAACCAACACTTATTGACAAGCGATAGAGGACTAACAGAAACAGTAAGTCATACACATATAACTACATACATACATATTTATTTATTTATGTATTTATTCAGTCTACTGGCCTCCGTAAAGTTTCCGTCTGCCGAATTCACTCTCAAGTCATTGGTTGGCTCCAGCTAAGGTACCGCACGGTTGTAAAGTGAGCTTTTTAGCTACACAATCACGCCTATGTTTTTTCTGTCATACAAGGTACCAACAGTTGCAAAAGCCTCAATCGAATTTGGTATACAAACAAGATCGAGTGATAGAGCAACAGGAATAGTGAGAACTGCTCTACAGATCTCCTGAACTGGAAAACAATACAACACAATGGAAATATTACATAGCACAGTATCAGAGAGTGAAAGAAAGCGATGGTGAGAGAAAGAGGCGAGAAAGTGATATAAAAAGATAAGTAATGACAAACTCTACTTACGAGGATATCACTGTGTAACATGATATTTTTGTCCTTGGGCAGCAACTGTTATTTCCTATTTGCTTACCCCTAGGAAGTATGAAAAATGGCTAATATATCCTTCAAACTTTGCTTTTGTTACGATAATTATTCAAACCCCAAAGAATCTCTCTCAACACATGACTATGATGCTCCCCAATTACTCCTGCTCGTGATCAGAGATGCACTTATTGTCAGTAAGGGACATGTTCAAGTGATAAAGGTCAAGCAATTGACATGCAAATTTGTTCTATTGAGCAGAATATTTGCTATAACGATATTTCTTCTTCAGCAACACAGTGCTAAATCTATCTGAAATGTAATGGAAAATAGGTCACTTTCAAAACATTGATGTCCATGTCAGAAAAGCAAAGTTTGAAGGGAATGTAATCATCTCCTTTGATTTCTAGGTAGAAGCAAATAAGAAATTATATATACTGACTAAAGACAAAAAAAAAATTAGAAAAAAAAAAAAATTACACAATGCAATTGATGTAGTAATTTTTCTTGAGCAACAAAGATTTGGTCTCCGAGTCTCATTCTAGCGAATCAGAGAATTTAAAACACGAATCTCTTTGGAATCATTGAACTCTTGGCTAATTACAAACCACTAAAATTGCTCTGAAGATTACAGCCTTGCAATAAATAAAAAAAACAGTAAATAGCTTCAAGTTCACTATCAAGTTTTTTGTCAAACTGAATACCTTATTAACTGTACAGATTATATTCAGATCCATATTTTAAATTTCGTAAAATATTCAGTTGTGGTTGGTACAATACAAATTTCTAGTTATGTGGAACAGCCAAATAGTGAATGACATTATCATTTGTTGTTTGTGCGTTACATCACCCGTTCATCATCCGTTATTTGACCAAAAGTAATAACAAATTTCCAGTTCAAGAACGATTTGTTGATGTTGTAAGAAGGCAAGCAACCGAATGAAAAAAAAACCCACCTGATTGACACCCAAACTGTTTGGATACTTATCAAATATTATTGTAGACAGAGTTATTATTACGATGCCAACATGCCTGGCAAGTACAATGTTACCCCGTAGCATATATTTGTTGTCAGTCCGCATTCCTTCCTTAAGTGAAGTAGATTCTCCCTCAGTACATTAATAGCAATGGGGGCAGTTAAATTTTTTGTTCAAGCAATTCAGTTTGTTTTCTTCCACTTCTCAGTACAAAGTTATTTTCTTGGAGAGGATGAAGGTGAATCCATTGCCCTTTGTCAGACACTCTGTAGAAAGACAACGGCAGGTGTGAGAATATTTGTTGCTCAACCTATTAGAGTAAGACATGCGCTAAATAATTTTTTGTCAATGGTAATTCTGTCTCCTTAAACACTTGTCTCTCAATCTTTTGGCCCAAATCCAATAATGACACCAATGATGTAATCAAATATGTGTCATCCTTCATTTGCATCCTTATGTCATTGATGAGTTTGAAGATGCTTTCGGAAATCGGCGGAGATCATATCATCTGGGCAATGAGGACTTAAATCGCGCTCGAATGATTTAGATGAGTTACAAGGAAAATGGGCACAGATTTTAAATGAAACAAAATTCGTTACTGAAGTAATGGAAAATGAGTCCCATCTAACAAAACTGAATGCTGAACAATAAGCAAGAAACATTGCTAGTAAAGACGATGAATGAACCAGAGACGGCTGGAGAAAATTTTTATGATGCCTGTGATGAATTCTAGCAGAATGTTTTATTTTTTATGTTATCGATTCGGTGAGCGCCAGAGTGTCAAAACAGTTTCATGTTGTAAACAAAAGTAATAATTTATCATGCGTTTTTGTGCAAGTATCGAAACGTGGCAGAAGAGGAAGGTGCATGCACAATGTATTTGCTAAAACAAAAGAAACAATAGAGAATCTCTCAGAATACATGCAAGAGAAGACAAGGTACATTTTAGGAAAATATGTGAAAATGATTTTGAATGAAAACATGAAGCTACGTCAGCTTTTAGACGCGATAAAAATGCACAAGTTAGATTACATTTATCTAAATATATGTACTGCACTACGAATATTCTACACATTTTCAGCTGCAACAATATCTGTTGAGATATTTTTTTCAGCAAATTAAAGCTCATCATGGGTTTTGTAATAAGCATGATGACATAGGAGAGACTGAATGACCTAGCAGCTCTTAGTATTGAAAATTAAACTGAATGGAAAATTGATTTCATTGAAATAATAGCAATATTTGCATTAAAGAATATAATACATGTTTCGTTTAACTATGACAGTTATCAGTTTTACTGATTTCATTAAAGCCATTCTTGAGAATGTATTTAAGATTTCAATAAATTATCCAATGAAATGAACAGATATTTTATATTTTGTTTTGTTTTTGTTTTTGTACCAATATAGTATTGTTGATTGTCAAAGTTATTTGTCCGCATAAAATTTCACAAAGAAAATCGGGTCTTTTTGAAACTATAGCAGTAATAATGGGTTCAAATTTTGGCACCAGGCCAGCAATTTCAGGGAAGAAGTAAGTCAATTACATCAACCCCAGTCCTCAACTGGAACTTATTTTATCGAGTCCGAAACGATGAAAGGCAAAGTCGAGCTAGGCAGAGTTTGAACTCAGAACGTAAAGACGGACGAAATACTGCTAAGCATTTTACCCGACGTAATAACGGAGTAATATAGATTTCAAATTTTGGCACAGTAATTTCAGGATAAGGGGTAAGTCGATTACATCGGCCTCAATACTCAACTGGTACTTATTTTATCGTCCACGAAAGGATGAAATGCAAAGTCGTCCTCGGTGGAATTTGAACTCAGAGCATAAAGACAGACGAAATGCAGCTAGGCATTTTGCATGGTGCGCTAATAGTTCTTCCAACTCACCGCCTTTAAATGACAACAGTAATATTAACGCAAAAATATTACTAAAACTATTAAACTTTCAAAAATATCTCTGTATAGACAAAGACATATATACCCAGATAAATAAATAAATCTATTTATCTATCTATCTAATTGTCTGTCTATCTATCTATCTATCTATCTATCTATAGATACATACATACATACATACATACATACATACATACATACATACATACATACATAAGCTTGGATTCTCAGAAAAAGAAATCAACCAACTGACTTGCACATTACGAATACAATCTGGAAGCGGAACAGTAAAACGAGGCAAGAGTTTTCTCAGGTTTAAATTGTGACGTTGCTTTCGTTATCTACATTCCAACGATGGAGTTTTGTTATCTTCATAGGAAGAATTTAAACAATTAAAAACAGAATAGAATATGCATACGTAGTTTCACACATATATGTGCATATGTGCATGTATGTATAGATATATACAGATATACATAAGTGAGTGTATATATATATATATATATATATAGAGAGAGAGAGAGAGAGAGAGAGAGAGAGATGTACAAACAAAAGAAAAGATAATGGAAGATACAAAGTTAGGATCGGTAGTGTTGTTAATTTGATGTAACCGGAGATGATTTCGCTCTTGGAGTCTATATGTGTGTGGGGCGAGCCGGGTAGAGTGGAGAAAAATAATCCTGGAAGAGAATTTACTTAGTATGGGAAGTTAGTTGGTTAGTCATATATCTACACATTGGAGTGCACTTGGCGAGGTGTCGTAAGTTAACCAATGAAGAATTCGGGAGTGTATTGTGTTAGTGCAAAAATTCTGTTTTAAACTGTGGGGTGGGGGACTTCTATGGAGATTTTTCTCGTTTTACAAGTCTTGTGGAAACGATTCTTTATACCCTATGCAGTGTGAGGAAATACACCAGTGTTTCGTACCGGAAAGAAAATTCACAAAAAACAATTCCAAATCTGATCGATATTCTACAACAGACGGTCATCGCATTGTGAATGTGTGCAGTGAGCCGTGAAAATTGTCAATCAACACTCTGTGAAGTTTCAGAAGTATACATGCAGAAATTTGTATTACAAGAAAGAAAGAAAGAAAGAAAGAAAGAAAGAAAGAAAGAAAGAAAGAAACTGTAACATATTGTCACAAGCACAGCGGGAAAAATGCTTTGCAGCATTTGATCCGTCTTTACGTTCTGAGTTCAAATTCTGCCGAGGTCGACTTTGCCTATCCTCTCGAGGTTGATAAAATAACTAACAGTTGAGCAATGGAGGTCGATGTAATTGACTTACCCTCTCTCTTGAGCTTGCTAGCCTTGTGCCAAACTATAACAAGTTTCGCCTTTTGAAATACAGGTACTACTCACTTTTGCCAGCTGAGTAGGCTGGAGCAACGTGAAATAAGGACACAACAGGTCACCAACAGTCGAACTCACGACCTTACAATCTTGAGCTGATGAACCGAGTAAGAGACAGTCAGGATTTGTTTCATCGTTTGAATAGTGGTGAAAACTCTCTAAGCGCCATGACAGTCAATGGGACATTGCTGGCTTGACTGCAATGTTAAATTAAAAAAGTAGTTGTCGCGGTGAATTGGTTCATCGCAGCGTAAAAGTAAAAGGACGTCAGAGTCTCTCAAACGTGAAGTTGATGCTGATTGCGTGTGGTGGTGGTGGTGGTGGTGGTGGTGGTGGTGGTGGTGGTGGTGTGTGTGTGTGTGTGTGTGTGTGTGTGTGATTGGAACGTAGTCGTTCATCATAAGTTTATTCAGCGTGTTCAGACGCTCATCAGGAGTTTTATTCGTATTCCTGAAGCTTTTTGAGAGAATCTTTGCGTCAGAGTCAGTGTCTCAGATGTGAAGTTGATTATATTGATGTATGTGTGTGTATGTGTGTGTGTGTGTATGTGTGTGTGTGTGCGTGTGTGTGCGTGCGTGTAGAAAGTAGTTGTTCATCATAAGAAAGTAGTTGTCCATCATAAGCTTATTCAACGTGTTCAGATGCTCAATGAGGTGTTTTATTTGTATCCCTGAAGCTTTTGAGAGAATCATTGCCAAGAAAGAGATCTAAGGCAGAGAAAAACAAAGCCCGGATGCTTCGAAACGGCAATGTATCTACGTGCGAGTTACTCCCAGTTCATGACTTTATGGCGAAACATAAGCCAGTTTTTTTTCCCCCTTCTACCCTATTCTCCGATTTTGCCCCAGTGGATTAATTTTATTTATATATTCATTTATGTCTTCTGCTACTCAAAGTTGAAATCCATCTGAAGGTCACCGATTTCGAATGACAGGAAAAACCCGACAAACATTTGCAATGCAGTATCTCGGAAAATCTAGCTTCCAGAGCCGTTGAAGCGTTGCATCAACGATGAAGAGAAGAACTCTGAAGGATAATTAATTGAAGTGGAGGTGCATGGCTTAGTGGTTCGGGTATTCAACTCACGATTGTAAGGTCGTGAGTTCGACTGCTGGTGGCGCGTTGCATCCTTGAGCAAGATACTTTATTTCACGTTGCTCCAGCCTACTCAACTGGCAAAAATGAGTTGTGCCTGTAACTCAAAGGGCCAAACTTGTATTTTGTATCACGCTGAATATCTCCGAGAACTACGTTAAGGGTATACGCGTCTGTGGAGTGCTCAACCACTTGCACATTAATTTCACTATCAACTGGAGCACTGGTCATCGTAACCGACGGAATGCCGGTTTTTATTTAATAACTACTTGTCTTTTTTTTAAGTAAAAGTTGATTATTTTGCACAAATCTCATACGAGGATGAAGCATAATTCGTAAAGTAAATGGTTTCTTTGTTTTATGGTGGCGAGTTGTAGCACGTGGAGGGGGTTTCTTTTTGAGTTTTGATTTTATGTCACAAGAAAACAATGAAATGTATAGAATCGAACCGATTGATTGAGGGAGTCAGTCAAAAACAGCTTCAACTTATTAGTCAATTGTTGATCAATTATTTTTAGGAGCATTCCGTCGGTTACGACGACGAGGGTCCCAGCTGATACGATCAACAGAACAGCCTGCTCATGAAATTAACGTGCAAGTGACTGAGCAATCCACAGGCATGTTTACCCCTAACGTAGTTCTCAGGGAGATTCAGCGTGACACAGAGTGTGACAAGGCCGCCTCTTTGAAATACAGGTGCAACTCATTTTTGCCAGCTGAATGGACTGGAGCAACGTGAAATAAAGTGTCTTGCTCAAAGACACAACGCGTCGCCGGGAATTGAACTCACGACCTTACAATCGCGAGCCGAATGCCTTAACCACTAAGCCATGCACCTTCACTCATGATCAATATGTTTGGAACTAAACGGGTTCATGCTGAAAATGGATTCCTACCACAGCTCCACTTTCTTTCCTTGTTTATCAAACAGAACTAAAACGAATATGTTTTATATCTTTCATATCTGTGTTTTCAAAATCAAACACCACCAGGTGTGGTTTTTTAACTTACACAAATCTTCAGTTTTACATATAAACACATATGCATAATGAACATATATATATATATATATATATATATACATGTACAAATGTGTATATATATATATATATATATAATCATAAATATACAGGGATTAGCATTGAGTTGCTTCTCCAACATACTGAAAATTTAGAAATAGCAGTCAAAGAACTACTGATTCTAAACTACAAATTTTTCTCTAAACGGATGGCGATATTTATGGCACACATAGAACAAAAAACCGGAGGGGAAAGCATAAACAAAACAAGTCTTTAGTTAATCGGATACGATCGTTTCATGGTTAAGAGAATGAAA
>NC_068982.1:56453279-56455162 GCF_001194135.2 Octopus bimaculoides | reverse complement strand
TATATATATATATATATATATATATATATATATATATATATGAGGAGATGTAAAGGTGTGTATGTGTGAATTGTGTATGTATATGTGTGTATATGTCTATTACTGTGCACCATTTTTTTAAGGGACTTTTTCTTAATAAATGTCTAATTTTAGCTTCTCTTATGAAAGTAAACGGAAGTGTTAACATCATAGATTTTATCACTCTGCGGGCAATTTACATTTCACAGCCAGGTTAATATCTCATGTTTATTTAAAATAGATATGCCTTGTTTTAAATTTAAGAATAAAATAAATGCTGGAAGTGGCACGATGCAGAAATAATTTAAAATTAAACGACGTTATTAGCGTGTGCACAGTTATGCTAATCAGATTACCGGCTTAGCTTAGCTCTGGACTTCATACATTATAAGTCACTATAAGAAACTGAATCTTTCCGTAATTATAAGATGGGTTATTCTTTCTCTCATAAAAATCTAAGAAGACTAATTTTCCGGTCGGATCACTGTCATCTTTTCTGCTCAAGAAATGATGAAAATTTGTGATGTTACTTTACGTGTTTCACAGAAGAGACAAGATACCTGCTTACTAAAAAAAGGTATACATTATATTTCAAATGCAAACACAAATATACACGTACATACGCATATAAGTAAATAGCTATACATACTAGTACACTATCATTCTATTACTGGTTACTAACATTGAACTGCAGCTAGACTGGAGCACGGCTTTCAAGGGGTTTAGATAATTATATCAATTTCAGTTCTGTTATTCATTATATCGATCTCTGTTTCTCACCTGTGTTACTTCCTTTTAGATATTGAAGCCACCTCAATGAACTTAAAATAGTGGAAGCTTTTTTATCCACAAGCACAGACACATATATACATGACAAAGTATGATTTTGAGAGAGGTTTGCTTACTGTTTTAGGTAAGTAAACCTCCTTCACACAAGTGCATATGTGTATGTATGTGTGTACGAGCACACACAGACACAGGCACACACACACACGCACGCACGCACACACACACACACATACATATAAGCGCAGGTGTGAGTATATAGCAAAAAAGCTTGTTTCCCAACTGCATGGTTCCGGGTTCAGTCCCACTGCGTGGCACCTTGGCTAAGTGTCTTTCACTACAGCCTGGGGTCGACCTAAGCCTTGTGAGTGGATTTGGTAGATGGAAATTGAAACCATTCTTAAGGAAGTGAGTCGGTAGAATCGTTAGGGCCTTGGACAAAATACTTAGCAGCGTTTCCTGCGACTCTGTAACTCTTTGAACCCTTCTGAGTTCAAATTCCGCCGAAGTCAGCTTTGCCCGGAGATGGAAACAGACGTGGTGATCACGGTCGGAAAAAACCTTTGATCAAAGGTCTACTTGGTGTACATTGGTACAACAAACACAAGGACGCCTCTCACTTAACCATCACAACAACCACTACCAACTCCACCACCACTACCACCACCACCACCACCACCACCACCACCACAAGAACTACTACAAACGTTTTGCTGTTACTTGTAGTGATAGGTGTGATAGTGGCGGTTGTGGGTGTCGTCGCCATCATTATCATCATCATCAACATCATTCTCATCACCATCATCATCATCATTATCAACAACATTATCATCAACGTCATTCTCATCACCATCATCAACACCACCTCCATCATCATCATCATCATCATCACCATCATTATCATTAACATCATCATCATCATCTTCATCATCACAGCCAAAGTAATTGACTTCTCCATTACCACTACCGTCATCACTATCATAAATATCCTCACCGCCTTCACCATCGGCAGCGTTAGCATTGTCATCACCATCAGCAGCAGCAGAAGCAGCACCAGCACTACCACCACCACCACCACC
>NC_068982.1:56451912-56452789 GCF_001194135.2 Octopus bimaculoides | reverse complement strand
TACAACATATTTTCATTATATGAATGAATGCTTTTTAGTGCTACATCACTGTTGACAACAACAACAACAATAAGTTACATTGCAACTTATTCCACTACAACTTACGCCAGCACCATCACCACCAGCACCAGCACCACCAGCACCAGCACCACCAGCACCAGCACCACCACCACCACCGTCGTTGTCGCCAACACTAACACCACCACCACCAACAACAACAACAGCAACACCATCATCACCACCAAAAAATCAACATCTTTTCATTATATGAATGAATGCTTTTTTAGTGCTACATCACTGTTAACAACAACAACAACAACAATAACAACAACAGTAACAATAAGAGGAACAGCATAAAAGTTGCAACAGCAGCAGCAGCAGTAACTGCTGCCAACTGCAATGCACAGTTATGTTGCAATCCATTGTTTACAGTTCAACCAGTAGAAATACATTAGCCTACGTTACATTATTAAATTCTATATGCAGCGGCGGCACCCTACCGCGCGGCGCTGTGTTAAACTAAGTAGATAATCGGTAAACCATGACCAATAAATCGGGATTCGGTTCACAGTTGTAATCGATTAGTTTTATTTTCGTCGCTTCGCAACCGATCACGTGGTTCCGGGTTCGATTCTCGATTCTTATTGCACTGTGTACGTCATTTGGCGGTGGTGAAAAGCAATTAGATGTTTTCTGGTGTTTTTTTTTTTTTTTTCGAAAATATCCGCGCTTTGATTGAATGTTTTGCTAGTTTGGCGGAGTAAAATGTGGTAGACGGAAGGAAAAGGGAAACTGCACGGAAGCCCGTCGTGTTTGTGTGCATGTGTGAGTGTGTGCGTGTGTATGCGAGTGCATACATACATGCATACAAACATAT
>NC_068982.1:56448753-56450180 GCF_001194135.2 Octopus bimaculoides | reverse complement strand
TATAAGACACCATCGAATATGTTCTTCATTGTTTACGTCGTTAGAGCCAGCTATGAAGAAGATTTGGATGCAATTTCTAGCAGATGGAGCAACCACATGCAGAACTTCCATGTGGATTCGCTGCTTCCCTAATCTCAGACAATGGTAAAAAAAAATAATAAAGACTTTGACAGATAAAAAGCTAACAATTTTACTACTACTACTACTACTACTACTACTACTACTACTACTACTACTACTACTGCCGCTGCTGCTGCTGCGGCTGCTACCGCCTGCTGCTTTGGCTGCTGATGCTGTAAGCATCAGCAACATCAGCACCAGCAGCCGAGTAACAGCAGGAACAACAGCACAGTTTTAAAGACACGGCTATGTTCCAGTATAAAAGAAAAGCTGTGCTTTTATGTATGTATGTATGTGTGTGTGTGTGTGTGTGTGAATGTGTGCGTGTCTGCGCGTGTGTGTATGTATGTGAGTGTATGTATGTGAGTGTATGTGTGTGAGAGTGTGTGTGTGCGCGCGCATGTATGTGTCTCTGTATATACATATATGAATATACACACATATATATATATATATATATATATATATATATATACATACACCCATGTGTGCATGTACGTATGAATGCATGCATATATATATATATATATATAATACATATGTATGTATATATGTATATATAAGAAAAAAAGAAAGAAAGAAAGAGGTATAGAGAAATAGAGACAGTGGGGGCAGTCGAGTTAAAGTGAAAGGAGGCAGTTAGAAAAGCTGTAATCCATTAACTCAACCTTATACACATTACTATTATCCTTATTATTATTATTATTATTATTATTATTATTATTTTCTTTCCTTTTTTTTACACAATTTTGCTTCATTTCTTTCCCTTTTACGTGAAAGCTTCCGTTCACACTGTCTAATTACTTCAGCAGAAAGGAATACTGGTTGCGGCCATGTTTGTATTGGCTGACAACAGTAGTGGTAGTAGTAGTAGTGTAGGAAGTAGTAGTTGCAGCAGCAACAGCAGCAGTAACACAAGCAACAACAACAACAACAACAACAACAACAACAACAACAACAACAACAACAACAACAACTATACAATGTAAGAATCTCTTCATACATGGTCGCTCGACCTGCTAGAAATGGCTGTCCAGTATCATTGTAATACTACACATTCATAAATCCTTCCTACTATAGGCGCAAAGCCAGCAATTTTGTGGTAGAAAGTTAATCGATTATATCGACTCCAGTACTCGACTGGTAGGTATTTGTTTTATCGATCCCGAAAGGATGAAAGACAAAGTCGACCTCGGTGTAATTTGAACTCAGAACGCAAAGACCGATGAAATACTGCTAAGCATTTTGTCCGACGTGCTAACATATATATGTATATATATATATACATATACATACATATATATATA
>NC_068982.1:56445244-56448743 GCF_001194135.2 Octopus bimaculoides | reverse complement strand
AGAGAGAGAGAGAGAGAGAGAGAGAGAGATAAATAGATAGATAGATAGATAGATAGATAGATAGATAGATAGATAGATACGTTACACGCGTAAATGACATGATGATCTTAGTCTTTGTTCGTAAGTTATGCTCGATCGGTGTTGACCTGGTGCCAAATAACACCGACAAAAATATCATTGCCGCCGCTACCACCAACAACAACAACAGTAACAACAACAGCCAATGTTGAAACCCTTCGACATTTGCTCGACATAGAAAAGTGTAGGGAGGTATCCGACAAACCACACACTATCATCATTAAAAAGAGAAGGACGCATTGGACAATATAATTTTGGATATAGGAAAAGACGAGGTGGTCACAGCTGAATGTTTTTGTTATTATTGTCTACACGATATGAGCTCACTTGATCCCAAACAACAACAACAACAACAACAACAACAATAACAATATCAATATGTATACGATAAACCATCTGCATTGTCTTGAGACATAGAAATACCAACAAAATTTCTCTCTCTCTCTCTCTCTCTCTCTCTCTCTCTCTCTCTCTCTCTCTCTCTCTCTCTCTGATACAGACCTTCACTACCTTACGAAAATGAAGACATATTTGGTAAGAAGAAGAAATATCACAAGCAGAACACGTGCAAGACGCATTAAGCAGAGACATTTGTGGAGAAGTTTCGTGTGCAGCATTATGGGTAAATTCTGGAAATTTTTAGCCACGTAGTGCTACTGAGGAGTGTTACTCGTTTCTCGTATGGTGTACATGTAGAGCAGTCTGAATTGCAAGACATGTCCCAGATAAAGTGAAACAAACGAAACAGTCCTCACGCCCTCATTCACTGTCCACAGCCTGCTTGGATCAATGTTGATAAAGAATTTCTCGCAAGTGGGACGAGTTCAAATATCCACCGTTTCCGCAATGAAACATCTACTGCCATCTTTGTTTTAACAAAGAGGGTCTCGTAGTATTTTTGTAGAATGGAAGACACAAAAATGAATAACCTTGAGAAGATTAATTTAGGTCAATGGTTCTAAACCAGAGCTGGTTGTTAAAATTTATACGCAATAGATTGGTTGTACATATGCACAAAACATTTTAATTTTTTTATACCATTCCTAATAATATTTAATTATTAAAATACTGTAGGATTTCTTTTCATATACATCGAATGGCGCTGGGAGTCCAGTAGAGTTAGATAGGAATCAAAGGTGTCCATAGGTAAAAAGAACTGTTGAGGACCATTGATTTAGATGGAAGAAGCAGAAGTACCATCTTGCTCAACGATTTTATCTGGGAAAAAGCAAGGGGAAAATGTAACATAGATTTGTTTTTCAAAAAATAGAAGCGTGTACTGTATACTTTGAAAAGAGGAGCACGGGAAAACGCACAGACCGATATTTGCCAACGTATGTATTCCATCGACAAGGGGCAGGCAGTATGGAAGTGTTTGCCTGATGTGCCTTTAAGAGCGAAGTACATACGAGGAGATGGAGATGGCTGGTCTGCAACACAGTCCTATAGTTTGGTACTTCGGACTATGGGTCTCAGGAATACGAGGAGTATATTTAAAGAAAATGGCTCGAATGACAAATCAAGAGTATGGAGAAGTAAGAATATCTGTTCTGATGAACACTGAGGTAATCCATAACATATGTTATGTGTGCATAGATAGATATGTGAGTGTGTATGTGTGTGTGTGTGTGTGTGTATGTTTGCGCGCGCACATATTGAAACATACATGAATGCATACGTACATTACTTATATAATAAAAAAAGATACCTCACTCGCGCGCACAAACCTATACTGCCATACATACGTGTGTATGAGTGCGTGTGTGTTTGTATATATATATATTTATATACATATATATTTACATACATGTTTGGGTTAAAGAAAACATACATATATGTATATTAATACGCATATGTATGTGTGCACATATACATATACACACATCTATTTATGTATATGTGCATGTATATATATATATATATATATATATATATATATATATATATATATATATATATATATATATATGTATGTATGTATATGTATGTATGTATATCTCTGTGTGTGTATATGTGTGTATATGTATGCGTATATATCTGTATCTAAGCATTTACATATATGTGTGTGCGTGTGTATATGTGTGTGTGTAGATGCGTATGTATATCTTTATGTATACATATATGTATATAGAAAACAAACACACACACACACATACACATATAACACACGAATATACATGTCTCACACACACACACACACACACACACACATACATATATAACAAACGCAACATATACAGACATAAGCATATTCTTTATTTACAGACATTCCTATTTACAGACAATCGCACGCAAAATTCCTTCCTCTATCTTCACGCTATTTGTTTCTTCCACATCCGTAGCTTCCAAGTGTTGAGAATTTAACTTCACAAATCATTCTTAAGAAGTTTATTTAATCCGTTAGTATTTTTTCGTTTTGTTTTGTTTTGTTTCTTATCTCCTTTATTTTAACGAAACATTTTTTTCTTTCTTTCTTTTATGTTTTAATCTTTTAGTTAGTAAGATTTCATTTTACAGTTTTCTTTTAAGCCAAACAGCTGCATAAACAGTGCAGTGTCGTTGTTGCCCTAATACATATATTTGCAGAAACACCAGGCGAAATAATTATGCAGATCCGATGTCGACACCGTTCCTCCTCCGCATAAGAGAAAAAAAAAATCAAGACGACGATGACGGTGACGATAGTCATTATGGTGATGATGAGGAGGAGGAGGAGGAAGAAGAAGAGGAAGAAGAAGACGAGGAAGAAGGAGAGGAAGAAGAAGACGAGAAAGAAGGAGAGAAAGAAGGAGAGGAAGAAGGAGAGGAAGAAGAAGAGGAAGAAGAAGAGGAGGAAGAAGAAGAGGAAGAAGAAGAGGAGGAAGAAAAAGAGGAAGAAGAAGAGGAGGAGGAAGAAGAAGAGGAAGAAGAAGAGGAGTAAAAAGAAGAAGAGGAAGAAGAAGACGAGAAAGAAGGAGAGGAAGAAGGAGAGGAAGAAGGAGAGGAAGAAGAAGAGGAAGAAGAAGATGAGGAAGAAGAAGAGGAAGAAGAAGAGGAGGAAGAAGAAGAGGAAGAAGAAGAGGAGGAAGAAGAGGAGGAGGAAGAAGAAGAGGAGGAAGGAGAAGAGGAGGAGGAGGAAGAGGAGGCGGAAGAAGAAGAGGAGGAAGAAGAGGAGGAGGAAGAAGAAGAGGAGGAAGAAGAGGAGGAGGAAGAAGAGGAGGAGGAAGAAGAGGACGAGGAAGAAGAGGACGAGGAAGAAGAGGAGGAGGAGGAAGAAGAGGAGGAGGAAGAAGAGGAGGAGGAGGAAGAAGAGGAGGAGTAAAAAGAAGAAGAGGAGGAGGAAGAAGAGGAGGAGTAAAAAGAAGAAGAGGAGGTGGAAGAAGAGGAGGAGGAAGAAGAAGAGGGGGAAGAAGAGGAGGGGGAAGAAGAGGAGGGGGAAGAA
>NC_068982.1:56430189-56445132 GCF_001194135.2 Octopus bimaculoides | reverse complement strand
GAGGAGGAGGAAGAAGAGGAGGAGTAAAAAGAAGAAGAGGAGGTGGAAGAAGAGGAGGAGGAAGAAGAAGAGGGGGAAGAAGAGGAGGGGGAAGAAGAGGAGGGGGAAGAAGAAGAGGAGGAGGAAGAAGAAGAGGAGGAAGGAGAGGAGGAAGAAGAGGAGGAAGAAGAGGAGGAAGAAGAAGAAGAAGAAGAAGAAAAAGAGGAGGAGGAAGAAGAAGAGGAAGAAGGAGGAAGAAGAAGAGGAAGAAGGAGGAAGAAGAGGAGGAAGAAGGAGGAAGAAGAGAAGGAAGAAGAGGAGGACGACAACGACGATGATGATGATTGCTGTACTTATGATGGTGGTGATGAGGATGATGGTGGTGGTGATAATGGTGGTGGTAGTGGTGCTGGTGGTGCTGGTGGTGCTGGCAGTGGTGGCGGTGATAGCAATTGCAATGGAAGTGAAGATAATACTCATGTTAGTGAATGCAATGATGATGATGATGATGATGACGACGACAACGACGATGATGATGATGATGATCGTGGTGGTGGTGCGGTATTTTCTGGTTTGCATGAAGACGTATGCAGATCTGAGGTGTTAGACTCATTTTTTTCCAGAAGGGCTGGCAGTAACATTCGCTTCAACCAGGCATGTTCCCCTTATCCAGGAGTGCAAAAGCAATCATTGTGGCTGAACACTCATTTCTCTTGGGGGACCCCTTTGAGATTTTTTTGCCAAACTGAAGAAAGCAAAAATATCAGGACTTCGTTTATAAGATTCTTGTCAAAGAATGGCGCGCAGCCATCCTTTCACAAGATCCACACTTCATTGGTTACCGCGGATTTTCCACCGAGATCAGTGCGCTATTTCCTGCAGAAGATTGGTTTGGAACACAAGCAACTGAAGAAAGGTACGAAGGAGCTAAGACCAAGGCAGCTGAAATCTATTCTAGATGGTTGTGGTTGGCAAGAGACCACAGAGGCGAGCTGGCAGAAACGTTAGCACGCCGGGCGAAATGCTCAGCGGTATTTCGTCTGCCGTTACGTTCTGAGTTCAAATTCCGCCGAGGTCGACTTTGCCTTTCATCATTTCGGGGTCTATTAAATAAGTACCAGTTACACACTGGGGTCGATATAATCGACTTAATCCGTTTGTATGTCCTTGTTTGTCCCCTCTGTGTGTAGCCCCTTGTGGGCAGTAAAGAAATAAGAGACCACAGATGGAAGTCTTCTGCTGGCGAAAGCTAATTCCATCCTGGCTGCCCTACTCAGGCGAAGCATACAAGCGAAGGTGTGAAACGCTTGAGACCCCGAGATTCTCGAAGATTCTCTTCCATTGTGATAGATTTAGTTCCTATCAGCAGAAGAGCTTGCAGTATCTTTAAATATTTCATACAGTTTGTGCATGAAACAAAGCACCTCTGATGGTTATTTCATACGCACGCACCCGCGCGCGTAACAGTATTTATTTGAGAATGAATAAAGATATCATGAGGGGGTATTTTACAGTTAAGGTATGTCATTTCAATCTTTCAACGACACTTCTTATAAATAAAAATATTTTTATATATCATATATATGTGTAGTAGAAATTAAGATAAACACCAATATAAATTCTGCTATTTTTCTAATATCTGTAAATAAAAAAGATCAATGACAAGGTATAGCTACTCGTCGAATGAGAAACTTTTGCTTCAGATACAGCATATACTCTAGCACCGATCTTTTGATGACTCTTTACAAAGTTCACGCCTAGCATTAGAAATATTGTTCCCATGTCTGTGTAACAGTGATGTCCCTTCGCACAAATTCACATCAAATGTAGCCATGTGGTTGATTGGCAAGGGCTCTTTCTCTGTGCGCTTTTCTGATGAGGCCTTTAAAGACAGTTCCCCATCTTGCCTTAATCAATCGATTTCATCACTACTTCAGGTTTTCCTGACTGCTCTATTAATCTCCCCAGTTCCGATTAACTTCCAAAAGACGGACACGTAGTTCTCTTCCTTTTGAGCAAACCAGGATTTTAAAACCGTTATTTCTGTCGCTTTCGACGTTAACATTATCGTTAAGAATTTGTCTGTACCTCGTTAAGTAACCATTTTTTTTTTTTACTGATTGGTACATTCACTTCTGTTTTCATTATCTTTAGCCAAGAAAGAAGGCGGGTGTTAGATAGCTTAATCGGTAACGCGCCGGACAAAAATGCTTTGCGCTATTTAGTTGTATCCCTTTACGCCCTGAGTTCAAATCACACCAAAGTCGACTTCGTTATATTCATCCCAGGGGTCGATAAATAAGTTACAACTAATAATTATAACCGATCTCAATCGACAAGTTCCTTCTCACAAAATCTTGGGTTTTGTGACTATGTTAGCTTTCATCTTTCACCAAACATATCAAATACGCACAGCAGCATTCTTCATTACTTTGTCTATGTTATTCTGCTCATATCATTCCTATAAAAATCATATCTGCATTACCTGCTCCATTCCAGTCACACCCATAAATATCTTCACTGAATACATTTACCGTTCGTAAACCAGATTTCTATTTGATCTTTGTTCTTCGTGAACAAATTGTTATTTTTCATAAAAAGATTTCCTTCTATCTTCCGTTTTTTAAGCTGTCAGTTTCTTATTGCATGCATATATCTTTATCATTCATGGCAGTAATATTTGCGGCATGAAACATATCACAAGAGCAAAAGAGGCCCACACTCTCACTCGGTAAGATCTAAGCTTCAAAAATGCCTTGTTATTAACAAGGATATATTGCTTCTGCTTTTCAACACGCCATCCATCCTCATTTCCAACTTTCTTATGCGAATATTTGTAATCTTTATCCCATTTAAACATCACTTTTATTCAAGACTGAATAATATCATAACTTTTTATAAGCAAGCTATGTCATTTCGACATTTCGATAACACTTTCTATTTATAGTTAACAGAAAAATTTCTGTATATTACAATTATTCTTTACTTCCTTTACTTTTAAATGCTTTTTTTTTTCTTTTTTTTTTCTTCTTAAGAACTGCAAATATTCTCTACTGAAACACCTGTAAATAACTTACAAACCAACGGTAAGACATAGCTTAGACATTAGCTCAGAACCAATTATCTAAGTTCACAAGACAAAACTTACCATCTAATACTCAAAATAACGTTCCAGACATTCAAATAATAATAATAATAATAATAATAATAATAATAATAATAATAACAATAATAATAATAATAATAATAATAATAATAATAATAATAATAATAATAATAATAACAACGTTTCCCTAAAAGAAATGGAGAAACTTTCAAAATACAAAGACCTGGAAATAGAGGTAACTCGAATATGGAATCTAAAAACAGAAACAATTCCTATCATAGTAGGCGCTTTAGGTATAATAAAAAAATATTCAGACAAATACATACTCTTCGGGAAAGTCAATATCAAAAGAGGAATTTTCCAGGAGGGCTCGTTGTTCCCTTTAATATTTGTATCATGTTTGATCCCCCTCAGTTTAGTATTAAGGAAGGCAAAGGCATGGTATCAGTTCAGAAAAAGTAAAGGAAAAATTAGCCATTTGCTTTACATGGAAGATACAGGCATGGAATTTGGCATAGATACGTGTGCAATATTAGTCATGGGAAGGGGACAGGTAGTCAACAGCGAAGGCATCCAATTACCAGATGGCTAGACATTAAAATCATTGAAAGGAGGAGAGAGTTATAAGCATCTCGGAGTATTTAGAATCTGGCAGAGTATTAACTATAGAAATGAAAACGAAAATTGAGAAGGAGTATATCAGAAGGATGAGGAAGCTAATGAAGTCAAAGCTAAATGGTCTGAATCTAGTGAAGGCTGTAAATACTTGGGTTGTATCATTACTTAGATTCTCAGCAGCTTTTGTTAATTGGACAAAAACTGAATTAAAAAAAACTAGACAGAAGAACTAGGAAGGAATTCAATATGAATGGAGGACTCCACCCAAATCAGGAGTAGTAAGATTATACCTACCTAGAAAGGAAGGCGGAAGAGGGCTAATATTATTAGAAGACTGCGTGAAGTTAGCTAGAGTAAGATATACACTCCTATGTAGGAAACAGTGAAGAAAGTGTATTAAAAGCTGCTAGAATCACAGCAAGATATAGGGAAACCAAAGACCCAAACGAAGTTAAAAATCAGAAAAAAGAACAGAAATTATCTGACTACCTGAATTATCTGAATTATCTAAAGGAGTTGTATAGTAGATTCTCAAAGACTGTTGCAGCAAATAGTAGTAGTGAGACATGGCTATAGTTGCAGAAGAGAAAGCTGAAAGGGGAGACAGAAAGTTTGTTAGTAGCTGCACAAGATCAAGCATTAACACATTAGCGCTCATGGTCATTTTGTTAGGACTAGAAAGATAATCCATCATATTTCTGCAACACCTGTATTTTTCTGAGATATCTTTAGTTAGTCATCAAGACTGGAGTGTCTTTCAAATATTACATCTACTGTTTGATGTATATTGGCAACGCTGATGTCTCAGTGTTCAGTACAGTGTGAAAATCTTGAGGGAAAGGATACATTCAGCTTCATCTATTATTCAATCAGAAACTTTTTTGGTAAGTAATACTTATATCCAACCCATATTTGTATACAGTATAAATAATTGTTCTAACTGTTCTATAACTGTCCTAAACTTTGAAAGTAATTTTGCTCAAATATAGCATGCTCTAAAAGTTTGGTCCTAATATAAGAACCACGGTCACTAGAACTCCATTTTTTCCGTTTTCTACAGAAGTTGTGTAAAAGAGAAAACGGTTTGTAGAGCCAAACTTTTTTTATGCTGCAAACATTTTCTATATATAGACAATTGCGAAAAATATATTTTTATTTGTTATTTTCTTTCTTTATTGTTCTTATTTCAGTTTTATTTTCAGATACTTTCCCATGGCTTACTACCATTCAGTAAAGTCAGTCTATTCAGTTCTTGATGCAGTAAATTATGCAGAAGAAAATGAGTCACCTAGTGATGAAAACTTTATTGATAACGTTGAAATTCCTCCACCAGTAAATGAACTCACTGATGAAGAAGACTTTGATGATGAGATTTTAGATGATGAGAACAGAGATCCGACCTTTATCTCACAGGAAGTGTTGAGATTCATCGGTATGATAATGAAGAAGAACTAACACAACCAAAAGGAAAAAGAAAGAGAAGCTCAGATTTCTCTTGGGAAAAGACTGAGCCTAATTTTTCAAAATTTGTATCACCAACTACTGATGGATCAGATGAGAGAATGAAATCAATGAAAGATAAAGTACTTGGCAAGAGCCCAGTTGAGATTTTTGAACTTTTCCTTGACGAGAATTTACTAAGTGAAATTTGCAGAGAATCTGTCACTTATTCCACTCAGAAAAATGTACTTGTTTTTAGTTTGTCAACAAACTGTCTGAGAAATTTCATTGGAATCCTACTTTTTTCAGGATACCATAGACTATCATGTAAACGGCATTATTGGAGTATGTCTGACGACTTTGAAATTCTAATTGTTCGAAAACAATGCCAAAAAACAGATTTTTAAGCATCAAAAGGTTTCTTAATTTTGTTGACAATGAAAATGCTGAAAAGTATAAAGATGATAAAGGATTCAAAGTTAGACCGCTAAAAATTCAGGACTGCCAAAGGCATTTTCTTCAAAAGTAATACCAGAAATTAGATTTTCTACTATTGGACATAGTCTTCATAGAACAGAGGAAGAGAAACAGAAAATGTGCCTTTTGCAAAAAAAAAAAAAAAAAAAAAAAAAATTCAAAATTCAAAACAATGTGTAAAATGTGATGTTAGTCTTCATATGGGTGAATGTTTCAACAAATGATATTCGAAGTAATCTGTATTTAGATTGTTCAGAATAAAAATTACTTTTTATTCTTTTTTCTTTCTTTTTTTTTTCTCAATTAATATGCATTTCATTTGAATTAATAACTAAAAGAAAGCATTTTTAGTTATATTTTGCCTTTTGAAATCAAGTATTCTACTTCTAAAATCCTCTTTGTTTTAATAAAACTACCCCATATGCCCATGGTCCTAAAAAAAAGGACCAAACTAGAAATGTCTAGTTTTCTTAGAATATTGTAATAATTTTTTTCTTTATATATATTTAGTATCAGATAAAGTTGTATAGATAAAAAAGATTTTTGATAATAAATTAAAGAAATAAATTTGGGCACTAATGTGTTAAGGACAAATTGGATAAAAGCCAAGATAGACAAAAGCAAGTAGATTGCCAATGTCGGTCATGCAAATCAAAAGAGGAAAGCATTACTCATATAGTGAGCGAATATAGCATGCTGGCACAGAAAGAATACAAGAAAAGACATGACAACATGACAAGGGAGAGTACTGTGAGTTATGTTGTTGCTGTTGGCACTCCGTCGCTTACGACGTCGAGGGTTCCAGTTGATCCGATCAACGGAGCAGCCTGCTCGTGAAATTAACGTGCAACTGGCTGAGCACTCCACAGACACGTGTACCCTTAACGTAGTTCTCGGGGATATTCAGCGTGACACAGTGTGACAAGGCTGACCTTTTGAATTACAGGTACAACAGAAACAGGAAGTAAGAGTGAGAGAAAGTTGTGGTGGAAGAGTACAGCAGGGTTCGCCACCATCCCCTGCCGGAGCCTCGTGGAGCATTAGGTGTTTTCGCTCAATAAACACTTACAACACCCGGTCTGGGAATCGAAACCGCGATCCTATGACCGCGAGTCAGCTGCCCTAACCACTGGGCCATTGTGCCTCCACGAGAGAGAGTTATGTAGAAAAGTAGGATTTGAATATGACAGAGTAATAGAAGCTAGAAGGCCTGATTTAGTAGTAGTAGATAAAGAGAATAGAAGGTGCCAGATAATTAACTTTACAGGCCCAAATGATGAAAAAATCAATTGGAGATCTGGGTTGAACTAGAACCCAAATAATTTAATTGATCCGTCCAACCAGCGCCCCACGACGCTGTTGAATGACATTGACCTACCTCTCCGTGTACAAAGCTGCAGGTCCAGTGACTTTCCCGCTTGATTTTTCTTCTGTCACCGCTTCGTAGTCTCTTAAAGCGGTGCCGATCACCTCTATTTGCCTCGTGTCCTATATTATGATGGTGATGTCATTTGTGTTTGTCATCACGGTTTTTTCGCATCCTAGTTCTCGTGAAAAGTCTCTAGTTTCCGCTGTAGTGGCTCAAGAGTCAGTACATACAAAAAAGACGAGAAGAAACGACCTTGACTAGACCGATCGTATGATACTGAATGATCCTGACCAGAAAGATCGCCTAAGTTCACTGGGTGACTTGCTGTCTTGTCAAAATGAACAATACTTCGTTGGAAATAATACGCCTATCACTGTACCTTTCTAGAGTAGAGCAAGATCAGCTTAAATCAGTGTTTGAAAAAGTTCAAGCTTTTTTGTTTGAACAGCAAATCACAAGATTAAGATTAAGAATAGTCATTGAAAGCTTTTCATATTTTGGTGGTTTAATTTCACATCAGCAGTGGCATTTCTTCTCATAAGAAATAGCAGACGATTAGGGGGAACTTTAAAGTTGACTTTTTCTCAGTAGAAATAAAAGCCTTAACAAAAAAAAAGAAGCGCTTCGAGAAAATCCCAGTTGTGTACATGCGTTGGAATTGACGTCCTTATGCAATAGTTTCCAACTCCTGTGGACAATTAGTAGCAACTTTTGTATTAGCACAGACAGCTTTCCCGGTTATTTTAATACTTGAGCGAATTAAAGCTCTTCTTTAAATCTTTCCGATCAAATTTTACGAGCAAGGAGAGACGTTGCAGCAGAACTGCAGCGGAATCTTCCACTTTCCATGAATTGTCATTCAAACTTTTACTTTTCTGTTGAACGACAATTATATTTATCGATACGTAACGCCAAGTTTTATTATCGATCCACTCTCAAGAGCAATTCCATTTCAAGTATCGCCTGAGATCTCTATAAAACGAAGTGTCCGGGCTTTTAACGGAGCTGGAGCACTTGATCTAAATTTATCATTATTGTCATGTATTGATCACAGAGAAAATGTTAAAAGCTTTAATCTTTTTGCAATATAGTTGAATATTTCTCTCGAATAAAACCTTTATAAAAATACATTTTAACGCCTAACATAACTCTCCCTTTATGAATCTTTTTCGCATTCTTTCTTTAACACCCACTTGATGGTTCTTTTCAGTCATCTTCTAATAAGGGTAATAAATCCAACAGTAATAGTGGATAAACAAAAAAAGAAAAAGTCCACACCAAATGGTAAGACAGGAGAATCCGAAACAAAAGGTAAGCTGCTTTGCTTCAGATGATAAAATATAAGAAAAGGAAATGAGTTGAGGAGTGAAGAGAGAGGAGGTTTGATTAATGTAACAAAATCCAAGTTGTTCCTCTTCGATTACTATCGCAAACAGCAGTAGGTTTCTTCAACCAAATACACGTAGTTGATTGGTTGAAGGTTCCCAAATACGACAAATTTAACACGAAATAACTTTTAAAATAAGAAACTTTGTCAAAAACGTTCAGAATAAACCGTGTTCTACGTGAGAAATTCTACCAGTATTCGAAGTTTCAAACTGTTTAGTTAAAACAAAAATTAATTTAAAAAATCTGTGATTGGGATGGAATAGATCCACCACGCCTATACATACATACATACATACATACATACAGACAGACAGACAGACAGACAGACAGACAGACATGCATGTGCGGCGGGGAGGCATGTGCAAAACAGAAGAGAGAAAGAAGGTTAAAGGTGACTGAATTAAAACGTTAAAATTATTCCGAGAAATAATTAATTCCTACACATGGATATCGTTCAGTAGTCTTATTTTATTTTATTTTGTTTTACTATTTTGAGGTACTACGAATTTTGTATAAGCTAAATATTTGACCCTGGTTTTTTTTAAGTGAGGGGAAGTAAGATGCCGTGACGACTTACATCAATTTCCGAAAGACAGTCGTTTTTTTTATGCAATTGCCAGATATGAAATTCAACCGGGAATCGAAACTGCGTCGTGCTCACCAGGAGCTTTTCACACGATTTTTTACACATTAGAGTATATGTGAATGTTATTTTGTGTGAATGGCAGGTATATATCCATGCGAGAGTCTCATCGTACACACACACACACACACACACACACGTGTGTGTGTGCTTCTTATATCTGCTTGCGATTATGTTTGATTATTCGTATTTCTATGTGTGTATGTGTGGATGTGTTTGTCTGAGAGTGCGTTGAATATGTAGTAAATGGAGGTCCAGTAATGGAAAAAAAATGTATGCCTAAAAGTGATAGGTTTGTTTCAAATGTTAATAAATCTGACACCTCTGGCCGTACTAGATAATCATTAAGAAGTGTACTATTTAATTGTTTATTTTCTGCTTCCTTGTTCCTTGTTTCTATAGTTATTTGTCCCCTTGCTATTCTGATTTATTAAATTAATTTTTGAATCTGCCATGTCTTTCATTTCTAACATTGTTTCAGTTGTTTCCATGCTGGTGGCCTTTCAGTTTGTATTTGCGTAGTCTACCAGAGAAAAACAGAGGTGAATTCCAAGCTACCACAAATCTCCTTCTGTCCAAGATTTCTTTTTTTGTTTTGTTTTTGCTTTTTGTTTTGTTTTTCCATCATGCATCATTTTATATCCACTTCACTTCGCGTCACTTATGTCGCTAAAGTTTCTGAAAAAAGCTAATGAACATTACACAACAATATCACTATTCTTTCCGTACAAATCTGTGTCAATGATATAAATCAATATTTGCATCAAATTATTCTGCTTTATCAAGGAATAAAACTGTCCTAGTTTGAATGTTCTCTCTCTCTCTCTCTCTCTCTCTCTCTCTCTCTCTCTCTCTCTCTCTCTTTCTCCACTCATGTTGTTCATTTATCTGGCAAGGAATGACAGCTTTTTCCAGATATTACAGCTCTTGGTGAATGCTCTTTTTATCTAATCTTTTCATTATATACAAGAATGTGTTACACTCCTACGGGAAGATATTTTTGCTTAACTTCTGTAGTAATTTTACGATATTTCCATATAAAGATCATTGAGAGATATTAGCCTGCCTCATCTTGTATTACTCTGATGTTATGAGTCGGTGACACTGGCAGAGTAGTTAGCACGTTGGACAAAATGCATAGCAACATTCTATCTGTCTTTACGTTTGGAGTTCAAATTTCACCGAAGTCGACTTTCCTTGTCATCCTTTCGGGGTCGATAAAATTAGTACCAGTTAAACATGTAATTGACAAATTTCCTTCCCCAAACTTCAGGCTTTGTGCCCAATAGTAGAAAGGGTTATAATACTATAAGAAGGCGAGCTGGCAGAATCATTAGCACATGGGACAAAATGTTTTCAGGCATTTCTTCCAGTTCTGAGTTCAAATACCACCGAGATTCACTTTGCCTTTCGTCCTTTCATAAACTATAAGCAAAGTACTGATGTCGATGTAATCAACTAACCCCTTCTCGCTGAAATTGCTGGCCTTGTACCAAATTCGAAAGCGTTATGATATAATCAAGGAACGAATTACAAATAACGAAAACTGAGGAATATATAGTAAGGGCCCCTGCAAAGTTTTTGTGCGATGAGGAAAAGACAATTTGCAAATCTTCATCAAAAACTAATTCAGTTGAGGATTATAATATTAATGTGGTTTTCTCCAAATTTGAAAGCTTTTGGCCACAAAGTTGTTCACCCCCATATGGCATGAGGTGATATAATTCGAATTTTCTCCAAAACTAGAAGTATTAAAATGTAATTCTGGTGCTGGGAAATTTTTATTAACAATTTTTAGAGGGCGAGCTGACAGAATCGTTAGCACGCTGGGCGAAATGCTACTATTTGGTCCGTCTTTACGTTCTGAGTTCAAATTCTGCCGTGGTCAACTTTGCCTTTCATTTTTCGGGGTCGATAAAATAAGCACCAGTTTCGCACTGGAGTTGATGTAATCGACTATCCCCCTCCTCCAAATTTTCAGACCTTGTGCCTATTGTAGAAAGATTATCATTGTTAGTATTATTATTTGGCAGAATCGTTAGCACGCCGGGAAAAATGCTTAGCAGTATTTCGTCCGCCTGTACGCTCTAAGTTCAAATTCTGCCGAGCTCGATTTTGCCTTTCATCCTTTTGGGGTCGATGGAATAAGTGCCAGTTGAGCACTGAGGGCGATGTAAACGATTTACCCTCTCCCCTGGGATTGATGGTCCTGTGCCAAAATTTGAAACCATAATTATTATCACTATTATTAATTATTAAAAAAATAATAGCGATTGAAATAATAACTGAAAGTTTTCTTATGATGACTGTTACACATATGTTAAATTTAACGTTATTGTAAGTCCATTTGTACGAAAGTTGTCACTAGAGGAAAAAAATTCGAAACTGTGCGAAAGCTCCCTCTCTCTCACTTTCACACACACACACACACACTCGCACATATGAGCGCGTGTACTTTGTTGTGTGGCAAAAATCGATGCGTCGAAAGAAACCACCCTCCTATATTTCGATCAGCTATAATAAATAAATAAATAAATGCGCCCTTTTAAAGCCTTGCCAGGCTCATTGGCCCGATTTCCCGGTTTCAATGGCGTATGTGTTCCCCAGCTGGACGGGACGCCAGTCCATCGCATCGTTACTCATTTTTGCCAGCTGAGTGGACTGAAGCAACGTGAAATGAAGTGTTTTGCTCATGAACACAATGCGTCGCCCGGTCCAGGAATCGAAACCACAATCTTACGATCATGATGCTGACACCCTAACCATTAAGCCACGCGCCTCCACTCGATCAGCTATGGTTACCTCAAAACTTTGACGGTTTCGTAGCGAGTGCCGTCGTTACATTCCGCGTATCTTGGTAAATTTTATATCTGGTGGAGCCTTACTCTCTCCAGGTCTGACCATACTCGATTTCTCCCATAGGTAGATAAAGAGAAAGACAGGCAATGAATGAAAGTGCTAGATCGATCCCAGTACAGGACTGGTATTCTATTTATTGACTAATGGTTACAGTTAACTTTGGTAGGATTTGAACTCAGAGCACGAAGAACCGGAATGATCACCGCAAAGTAATCAATCAGACGCTCTAACGACTCTGCCAAACGATGCTACATTTTTAGTTTATATTTACGTCCGTGTGTGGCGTCATTTTAGTTTATTTCTAGTATGATTCCGTTTACCACCATTGCACCTCTTTATTTGTCTGTCTATCTATTTATCTATCTATCTAGTTAGATAGTTAGCTATCTAGCCATCCATCCATCCGTCAATTCATCCGTCTGTCTATCTATCTATCTATCTATCTATCTATCTATCTATCTATCTATCTATCTATCTATCTGTCTGTCTGTCTGTCTCTCTCTCTCTGTCTGTCTGTCTATTTCTCTATCTGTCTATCTTTGCATCTATCTATATACCTATCTATCTGTCTGTCTGTCTATCTGTTTGGGTATAAATATACACACAAATATATATATATATATATCTATATATATATATAGATAGATAGATAGATAGATAGATAGATATATATATATACACACTTAACTATCAATAAACGTTCTGTCTACATGGCAGTCGCATTTATACACACACACACACACACATACACGCACACACAAACATGCATATATTCATACATACCTAAACACACACACACACACTCACGCATGCGCATATATTATATGCACACACGTGTGTGTGTATGAGTGCTTCTCTATTTGAATATGTGTATATACATTTTATCTGCATATTATAGCAAACATTTGTAGAACACCTAGTATGCTACAATGTCCCGATGGCCAAAATGTGTCAACCATATATTTAAATCAAAAAATAAAAACACCACCACCAACAACAACAACAACAAGACCAACGCTAAAAACAACAGCAGTACTACCACCACCAACAACAAAAAGCAACCTCCAAATATATAAACAAAAGTAAAAAAATTTCAACATAGTACAGTCCAACGTAACATACCTTAACATAAAATAACCGGAATAGCAAGGCTGACTTCCGTCTATATATATATATATATATATATATATATATATATAGTATATATATATGTGTGTGTGTGTGTGTGTGTGTGTGTGTGTATGTGTCCATTGTCAGTCGTGTTATGTAGATTTATCCACAAAATGTCCTGGGGATAACCTCAGGATATGATAAAAAACATGACTATAAAAAGAGTCGATTTCATACTTGCAAATGTAACTCTGACTATATTACTCGTACATCCCCTTTCACCACTCACTGCGTTTCCATTTTATTCCTGTTTCTCTATTCCTGTATTCTCTTCCTTTTGTTGTTGTTTTTGGTTTCATTCTTTCGCACCTTTATTTCATTATTCATTTATTCTATTGCACTTGATTTTTATTTCATTTTATTTTCCGTTCATTTTTCCCAAATCGTGTCCTTCCTAGAAATGCATGGATTGTTTATACGGCGATAGAAATGCAAACAAATACAAACACAGATGCTTACACAATTACTGCAAGATGCATATAAGCATATACAAATTATGTGCCTACGCAATCGTGCACATATATACACACTCGCACACCCACACATATACGCATTTACTTGTTTCAGTCATTTGGCTACGACAATGCTGGAGCACCACCTTTAGTCGAACGAATCGACCCCAGGACTTATTCTTTGTAAGCCCAGTACTTATTCTATCCGTCTCTTCTACTGAACTTCTACTGAACTGGGACGTAAACACACCAGCATCCTTTGTCAAGCAATGGTGGGGGTACAAACACAGACACACAAATACATACATACATATATATATAGAGGGGAACTTTTTAGGTGCAATCCCATGATCATTTATTACTGAAGGGGGTCTTTACTCCATATGGTGTGTACTTATATGTATGTTTATGATGTAAAAGTTACGTTGGTTTACAATTTCAAATCGAGGTTTCGTTCCATCAGTGTGGCTGATTCCACACTTCTTTTTTAATCCGCTGATTTGTATGAAAATCAACTAAAATGACGATTGGATGAAAGTTTAGTTAGATTTGTACTTCCGTTTGCATTTCACATGACAAAACTCGTTTCAAACTCTACGTTGAAATTTACGTTGGCTGAGGCACAGAATGAACACCAGCAGACTCCCCAGACAACTCTTTTACTCCCAACTTCCCAAGGGGAAAAGAAACCATGGAAGACAGATTGAGACTCAAAGATACTGCAAAAACAAATATGAAGTGGAAAGGAATTGATCATTATAAATAGTAAGCTCATGCAAAACTCAACCAGTATGAAGAAAGCTTATCAAGTCATACCAAAGCCATGAACGGCCATAATCGCGAAGCCTGATTTCTAATGAAGAATGATATAATATATAACAGATTCTAAAAATCTCTAACTAAACATTGTGGAGACCATTTACATGTCTGTTTCGTTATAATTCTTCAATAATAGGCACAAGAAGTAAAATTTGTTGGGTGAGGGACACTTAATCGATTACATTGACACCAGTGCTCAGCTGGTATCTATATTATCGTCTTCGAAAGGATACATTTACAACAACAATAGAAATCAAGGAAAGAATCGTGTCGACAGTGACTTTGAAGATTCAGCCCACTAGCCGTCATCAAACTGTCTAGCAGGTCGAAACTCTACATAAGTATTGAGCAATCCTTCAAATTGATAAAAACTTTTATTATAACTCGACATAAGAATAAGCACCAATATAGATAGATAAATAAACATATATATATAAATATATATATATAGATAGATAGATAAATAGATAGATAGATAGATAGATAGATAGATAGATAGATAGATAGATGGATAGACAGACAGACAGACAGACAGACAGATAGATTGATCGATAGATAGATAGATAGATAGAGAGATAGATTTATACACACATAAACACACACACACATATATATACATATA
>NC_068982.1:56428830-56429398 GCF_001194135.2 Octopus bimaculoides | reverse complement strand
TGTATATATATATGTGTGTATGTATGTAAATGTATATGACTATATGTGTATGTTCGTGTATGTCTGAGCTTATGAACACTCATACGTACATACATTCGTACATATATAAGCAATGCATTTCTATTAGACTGTGTTTCAGGCAATTACAATAACTGATTTGAGTACATCAATACGCCTTTATATTGAAATCTAATGTATTTCGTAATTATTGTTTTAAAAGCCATACCTACAGGTTTCGTTGCAACCAGTTTTGTTTTTGATAACAAAGGAATATTGCTTTCAGCCAAACGCTGAGTACTGATGAACAAACCGAGTCAGGCTACATTAAGCCTTTAGTTATGCATTTATAATGCTGCTGCTTATCCCAAATATATATGTATCAATATATGCATATGCACTTCTTTATGCGTACACGCATATAGATGGAACGCTCACACAGATGTATATGTATATAATAATATATACTACGTGACATACATACATATATGTACGCATATATATATATATGTATACGTAATGTATATATACGTACATATATGTATATATATATATATATATATATACACAT
>NC_068982.1:56428579-56428820 GCF_001194135.2 Octopus bimaculoides | reverse complement strand
TACATACATACATACATACATACATACATACATACATACATACATATATACATATAATAAATCTCTGAGCGAGGTATAAACAGTAGCTGCACGAGATCGTGAAGTATATTTGCCACCTAATTGTGGCTAACCCTTAAGGGTTGATGCTACTGTATCTTGTAGCCCCAGGAAGACATCAGTATTTGCAAATACTGATAGGGCACAGAAAGTGTGTCAATAGCCAGCTGGAGGAGATGTCTTC
>NC_068982.1:56426552-56427679 GCF_001194135.2 Octopus bimaculoides | reverse complement strand
TTGTTATCGGTTCATTTGGCCTTTTAACACATTGTATTTACCACGTCCTCGCGTTGTTTTTTCTTGTATTTCCTCCGTTTTTTGGGATGAGGGGATTAATTATATATACTCCGCCGAGGTCGACTGTGCTTTTTATCCTTTCGGGGTCGATGAATTAAGTACCAGTTGAGTATTGGGGGCGATGCAATCGACTAGTCCCCTCCCACCAAATTTCAGGCCTTAAGGATTATTGTTTTCTCAATAAAATACTCAATGTAGAACTTTAGTAATGTTCCATTGTTACTTTGAAAAATTCATTAAACACTGATATGTGTGAGTGGTATGTATATACGCACACACACACACTGAAACCAATTTTAAGCAGTTGACAAGACCTTGCTTGCTTGAAAATTTAATCATCCTTTTAATTTTTCAGGTAAATAGCGAACTGATTCGACAGCAGAAAGTCATGGAACAACAGAATCGTTCAGCCATTGTTGTTTTGGTGGCAATGAGCACACTGTTAATAAAATTGCTAAGTTGACGAAACTTCCGAAAGCAGTATAAATAATTTAAAGAAGTAAAGATTAACAGAAAAGAACACGACACGAAATGATTCCAAGCGCAATCCAAAGTTTCTCGCTGGCTCAAATCTCAGTTAAAGCCAACTCATCTACATCAATGATAACTCTTGCAAAGAAACGCAATGTGTTCTTTTTATGGTGACCAGAGCTGTGAACAGGAACCTTGGCATGACTAGCTATGTTCGACGATGCTGTCACTTCCTAACAGCCAAGACCAATGCAATCAGAGCCGAGAGATGCCCAGAGCTTTTGTCATTCATCAAAACAACAAGGTGCAGGAAAAACTCGTATTTGTGGACGAGAAGAAGTTTACTGTGGACGCTGAGGTGAATCGTAGAAATTCTCGAATGATTGCATACAAACCTTCTCTTGTCCCTACTGTATCTGAGAGTATATATATATGCATGCACAGGCGTGACTCTGTGGTAAGGAGCTTTTGCTTCTCAATCACATCATTGCAGGTTCAGTCCCACTGCGTGGAACCTTGAATAAGTTCTTTTACTATATCCTCGATTTGTAAGTGGATTTGGTAGAGGGGGGAAACTGAAAAAAGCTCGTCATATA
>NC_068982.1:56421548-56425296 GCF_001194135.2 Octopus bimaculoides | reverse complement strand
CTCTCTCTCTCTCTCTCTCTCTCTCTCTCTCTCTCTCTCTCTCTCTCTCTCTCTCGTCCTCTTTCTCCCTTCCTCTCTTTCTTTCTCTCTATTTCTCTCTCTTGCTCAATGTCCATTTCCCTCTCTCAACTCCTACATAATTCGTGAGTTTCTTTTACAATACAGAACGGCCCCGCTGATATTTACTGCCCACTTTGACTTAATGACTTCAATTTATTGCCTTCTAAAACGCTATTGATCTCGGTTTCTTTGCCTCCGCCACATTGTATTCACAAACGTTTACTTGTAGTTTGAACTTAGACACCGAATGGTGGATACAGTAATGAATATATGCGGTTGATAGGAAAGAGACCGATTAGATGTAGGCAGGTGTGGTTGCTATAGCAGTTCCGCCCATGGATTTCCACTCAACACCTGTAGAATAGTCAAAGAACAAAAAGAAATAAAAAAAGGGAAAAAGCATAATAATAATAATAATAATAATAATAATAATAATAATAATAATAATAATAATAATAATAATAATGATAATAAAATAAACTGAAGAAATGAATAATGCTATATAACTACATGTGAATAAAATCTAGGTTATTTCCGCAGTTTCGAACTTCGAATGAAATAATAAATATTCTTTGGAAAACATGAACATTGCAATGTTTAATTTCCCGTTCACATAGGAAACAGAAGTTGATTTATATGTTTATTTACTTATTTAACGCTGTCCTTAATGAGAAAATCTGTTGTGTTTTCACTTTAAAAAGACTTTTTTTTTTTTTTTTTGCGATTGCCTGGATATAGGTTGGACAAAATTTAATTATTGCTTTTCTCTGCCCAGCCCACTTTCATAGCGGTCAGCTCTGCTAGAACTGCAAGAGAGATTTATTAATGCCCTAAAACAATAGAAGCCGAGAAAAGTAGTAGTGTTAAGCGTCAGCAAATAGTAATAGAACTAATTCTGACAGTGGAATAAATTGTTATTCCGTATGACTGAAGAGAATTTTATCGGTTGCAGGCTGATGAAGGGTTTAACACGAAACGTCGTATTTACTGCGTTAAATGTATTTGACCTTTTGGGCTATTTGTGTTTTGTTGTCGGACCTTATACCGCCTTTGCCTCTCACTTGTCTCTGCTTGCATACCTGCCTGCTTCTCTCTTTCTCTTCTTCCACACTCTCTCTCCTCTCCTTTCTTTCTTATTCTGACTTCGTGTGTGTGTGTGTGTGTGCGTGTGCGCGCGCGTGCGCGCGTGAGCGCGTCTGCACCGCACAATGGGTCTGAACTCAAGACGACATGGTTGGGACGCAAGCTTCTCAACCACGTGATTTCGAGTTCAGTCTCACTGTGCGACACCTTGACCAAGTGCCTTTATTATAACTCCGAGCTGACCAATGTCTTATGAGTGAATTTGGTTGACAGAAGCTGGGTAGAAGTCTGGTTTGTGTGAATTTACACACACACACACATACACACACGCACACATACACACACGCACTCACACACACACACACATACACATATATATAAACATATATATATATACATACATATTGACATATATATGCATGTATAAGTGCAAAGGATATTAATGCAGTATATGGGGATCGGACAATAAGCGTAAGCCAGCGTCAACGGTGGTTTCAGAAATTCAGAGCCGGAAACTACAGCCTAGAAGACAGGCCCCGCCCTGGAAGTTCTGTAGTGCTCAACGAGGAAGTCCTGTATACTCTGGTGCAACAAAATCCCATCGTAACTGTTGAAAAACGAGTATTTTATTTAGATATTAATATAAGTTACAATACGTACATTGATTATTATTATTATTATTATTATTATTATTATTATTATTATTATTATTATTATTATTATTATTATTATCATTATTATTATTTTATTTTTGACCTGACGAGTGACTATATATTTGAATAGATTTAACTGTAAATTGATTTGATTATTAATCGAATTGATTTTTAGTAGTTATCTATTTGAAAATATAGCCACGAAACGTGCGTAGTCATTTTATATCATTTACTAGTTATTCTTTTCTATATTTTATTGATTTTTTCAATAAGGTTTTTATGATATATTTATTTTTTAGAGGGTATGAATTACATTCTTCTTTATTGAATTATTTAATAGTAGTTTTTCTCTAAATTATATACATATATTTTATATTGGGAAATTTGATTTAGTATTGCTAAATTGAATTTTTCCCTGTAAGTCTTGGACTTTTCCCTATTATTATTATTATTATTATTATTATTATTATTATTATTATTATTATTATTATTATTATTATTATTATATATACACACACACACACACATACACACACACGCATGCATAAATGTATTATGTATTTGTGTCCTTATGTTCACCTTTGGTATCACAATACTAGTTCACTACCGGTGGTTTGTTCCCGGAACTTAACTGTTCGGCTAACATACCGATAGAATGAACACCAGACTGGAAGAAAAGTACAGGGGGTCGATTTTTTAAATAAATCCTTCTAGTCGGTGTCCTATGATGACCGCAGTCCGATGACTGAAACAAGTAAAAGAAAAAAGAATTAGGAAAAGAGAAGATAAAGAGCAATCTGTCAAATTGTTCTGTTCTTGTTCAGCTTTCGTTCCATACTTGCATTTTATATATTTTATTGAAAAATATTCTTTCGTGTATATTTTGAGGGTATTTTATTATATATATACACAGACCAAATGCTCTAATAAACAAAGCAAACAACTTTTAGTCTTCTCCGTGTTTACTCCGCGACCCCAAACAATATTTATACGACCCCCGAGGGTTACAACTTATAAACAACTGATCTGAATCACACACGCACACACACACACAAGCGTGCACACACACACACCCTTTCTCTCCCGTTCTCTTTCCCTCTCCCTCTCTATCTCACTCTTTCTCTCTCTCCCCAATGTTCATGTAGTAAAATATATTTACTGCTGTTTATTGCATTACCTCTACATTATTATGTAAAATATATTCTCGCACACATCCACACGCACACAGATACGCGCACACCAACATACCTATCTTGATATTCTTTCTGCAATAGGCACAAGAGCTGAAATTTTGAGTGGGGACGTTAGATGATTACATTGACCGAAGTACTTTACTGGTATTTTTTTTTATCGACCCCGAAAGGAAGAAAAGCAAAGACGATTACGACGACATTTGAACTCGGAGCGCAAACTCGGTGGCTCTTATTTATAGAATTTAGTAAACAAATTACACTGTGTAACAAGTGTTATTTCACTGTGTAACAAGTGTTATTTCACTGTGTAACAAATGTCAGTAAGTGTTATTCCCCATTTGCTTCTGTCTAGAAATCAAAGGAAATGACTACTATTCCCTTCGAACTTTTTTTTTTGTGATCTGGACATCAATGTTTTGAAACTGATTTATTTTCCATTACATTTCAGACCGATTCCGTTTGTTCGTTTTTTCCGCCCTTGTTTTTGTATACATTCGCTGCTTTCTTCCAAGGAATCTAATGCTCTTAGCTTAGTTTTTCCTTGGGGCTGGCCAGATTGGAGCAATATCGAGAATAACCAGCCGAAATTGCAAGGATAATCTGGATCTCGACTGAAGAAAGAAAACTCCGAATAACCTGTCCGTGTTTTCTTTGGATCGTCTATCTGTATGTTTTGTCCCTTTCTTGTATCACCTAACTGTCTGGATGTTTTGTGTTCTTGTCCCATTCTGTATTATTGTGTTATATATATATATATAT
>NC_068982.1:56417273-56421342 GCF_001194135.2 Octopus bimaculoides | reverse complement strand
ATATATATATATATATATATATATACGACGGCCTCGGCCTTCCTTCATTTTCCGTTTACTAAATCCACTCACAAGACTTTGGTCGGCCCTACGTTATAGAAGATACTTGTCCAAGTTACCACGCAGTGAGACTAAACCCGGAACTATGTGGTTGGGAAGCAAATGTCTAACCACAGAGCCACTCCTGCACATATTCTTACCACACAGCCAAGCTGAATTACGTTCATCATGATGGTTCTGCTATCATCTTTTGGACCAGTGGTTTTGAAATGGGTTCCGTAAGGCCTTTGGATGTTCATATAAGATTTTATCCGTAAAATTTATTTGCAATAAATTGGTTATACTTCTACAATGGGCGCAGGTGTAGCTGTGTGGTATGAAGCTTGTTTCCCAACCAAATGGTTCCGGGTTCAGTCCCACTGCGTGAGACTTTGAGCAAGTGTTTTCAACTATAACCTCAGGCCGACCAAAGCATTGTGAGTGGATTTGGTAGACAGAAACTGAAAGAAACCCGTTATATATGTGTGTTTATATACATACACATATATATATGTGTGTGCGTGTGTGTGTGTGTGTTTGTTTGACCCTCACAACATCACCGTTTGGCAACCGGGGTTGATATGTTTACGTCCCCGTAACTTAGCGGTTCGGCAAAATTAACAGATAGAATAGGTACTACGCTATAAAAAATAAGTTCAGGTGTCGATTTCTTCGACTAAAACCTTTCAAGACGGTGATCCATCTTGGCCACACTCATATGACTGACACAAGTGAAAGAATAAAAGAATAGTACACAAAATATTTTTTTAGTCTTTTTTTAATTACAATTCCTAAAAATATTTAATTGTAAAACTGTAATAGGATTTTTTAAACATTGAATGTCCATGAGGGTCTACCCGAATAAAATAATCAAAGAATGGTTGAGAACCAGTGTCATAAACTTTTATCCTATTAGAATGTCGTTGATGAATACCGGAGATTTAAACAAGAGTCTGTGGTAAGCTGATTTTCGATTTCTATTTGAATCCAATTTCTTTTACTTGTACTCTTAATTTCACTGATAAAACAAGATGATGTAGATGCACCGCACTCAGAGTTTAGGTCTTGAACCGCATTAGTTTACTATCAATTACTGTCACTGAAAACGCTGGCAAAATCATTAGCATGCCCGACAAAATGCTTAGCAGCATTATTTGTTACATAAAGTTCTGAGTTCGAATTCTGTAATTGACTTACCCTCCCCCGAAGTTTCAGGCCTTGTTCCTATAGTAGAAAGGAATATTATTATAATTATTGGCGGCTAGCTGGCAGAACCGTTAGCACGCCAGGCAAAATGTTCACGTTCTAAGTTCAAATTAGGTCGCGGTCGACTTTGCCTTTCACCTTTTAAGCACCAGTTGAACATTGAAGTAAATACAATCCACTAGCCCCATCGCACCCCTCTTTAAAATTTGCTCATTGTTAAAAGAATTAATAATAATACTCTTTTCTACTAAAGGCACAAAACTTGAAATTTGGAGGGAGGGGAAAATCGATTACATCAATCCCAGTACTCGACTGGTTCTTATTTTATTGACCCCCCCCCCCCTCCGCCAAAAAAAAATGCAAGACAAAGTCGCTGCCTTAGCTATTATTAAAGATGGTAAGGCGGCGAGTTGGTAGAAGTTTCCGCGCCGGGAAATATGCTTAGCGGCATTTCTTCCGATTTTACCTTCTGTGTTCAAATACCACTTGGGTGACTTTGATTTTCATACTTTCAGGGTCGTTAACGTATGTACCGGTTTAGACTTACCCCTGGCCTTGTGTGTGTTTGTGTTCATGCATATTGTTTAGTGTAGATTTAAACATCACAGACAAGGCTGAGCTGGAGAACCGACTTCATTAGCACAATTATATTTTGTCCTATAAAATTCGTGAAAACACGTTGGCTAATGTTTAGGGAATTACACTCATGATCGTAAGGTCGTGGTTTCGATTCCTAGATCGGGCGATGCGTTGTGTTCTTGTGCAAAAACACTTCATTTCACGTTGCTCCAGTAAACGAGTTTCCAGCAATTAACGAGAAGTTGACCCTGCAACGGACCGTCATCCCATTCAAAAGGGAGTGTCGCAATCTCCGTCACTTATACTCCGTGGAAACCGGGTTAGGGTCAGGCCTTATGAGACCTAGAACCCATGACAAACCCCAATCTCAGTAAAAAAAAAAAAAGGTGGTGGGGAATAAAATGAGTTAACATTGATTCCTTCTTCCAATGTTCCTAGCCAGCACGGGAGAGTATAGCTGATGAAACTAATATGAGGTATGTCCAATAATATAGATCCATACTATGAAGATGGCAATCTTGTATTAGTGCACATTCTACTGCAAGCTGAGTTAGCGGAAAGTGAATGAAGTAGGACCTTCGAATTTTCATTTTCCTTCTGTTGAGAATTCGACACAGAACCTGACCCCAAGCAACTTTTATCATTTGGGTAGGATTGGCGATCGGGTTAGGAAAGGTTGCTCAAGTAGATCACAATTAATTTCTTTGAACTCTGTTTCGTCTTTTCATATTTTTTAGAAGTTAGTCAGCTTTTCATGAAAGGTAAACGTCCTTCAGATTTTCTGTTTATAAACTACGTTTTGGCACACTACCAAATTCTTCCTCCACCTACTTCTCTCTCTCTCTCTTTATCCCCTATTTATCCGTCCCTAACTACGCCAAACAACTTGGTAGCATTTATATATAAAATCTCTGTAAGCTATTGGCATAGTTATTTTCCTAGTGGACGTTTAGCCCCAGTTGTTGTTCATGTAATAGCTAGCCAAGGAAATATGCTTGTATATACATCTGCTATATTTGGAACATGATCATGGATGTTTTCCTGGAGAATGTGGAACTTTTTACATTTCTATATGCATATATATTCCGAGCATATATGTAAGCATGAATACAATACATGCACGGCTATCTATCTATCTATCTATCTATCTATCTATCTATCTATCTATCTATCTATCTATCTATCTATCTATCTATCTAATTACCTAACTAACTAACTAACTAACTAACTAACTAACTAACTAACTAACTGACTGACTTACTAACTAGGTATATGGCTAGCTGGCTAATTGCTATATTTGTTTAACAACCTACATACCTAGCTAGTAACCTTCTTACCTATCTCTCAATCTATCTACTTGCTTCTATCTCTCTTTCTCTCTTCCTCTCTTTCTCTCTTCCTCTCTTTCTCTCTTCCTCTTTGTCTCTCTTTCACTCTCTCTCTCTCTCTCTCTTTCTCTCTCTCCCTGTGTGTGTATACATACACACACACCTATACATACATGCATACATAATACATACATACATACATGCATACATACATACATACATACATACATATACATGTATATATATGTAATTCATAACTGTATATATATATTCCTAGTTATTTATCAAGTTACAGTCACAGCTAGTTTGCAAGCTAATCTATTTGCTTCAAAAATCTAACATTCTTTTCCTTCTTCTCTGGTGAAATAATATTACATTAGAAATTTGATGGAAGATAAGTATCTTTTTTTTTTTTTTTTTTTTTTTTTTTTGTTTCGGAGAAAAATAATCGATTCCATTACCTAGAAAAGTAAATGAAGAATCGAGAAACATATTAAATCATATCGAAGATTGCTCTGCTTCGACGAATAAAAAATTAATTCCGAATTAACCTACGTGACCGCGTACATCCATTCCATTATACACGCCACAGAATACGGCTTTCAAACAACTATACTGTATATTCATAAAAAGACACACATCAGTCTGACACTTGCATATACATGCTGTGGTGTATAAACACATGCACATGTAGGCAGATGGATACATTCAGATGTAGAAAAGTACTAGTACAGAGAGATGTGACACCAATATCTTGTAGAAGAGTACATTCAACAGCCTTTGGTTACATTCAAACACGTATATGTATATATGCTTTCATGCACATGAATGTACTTACCTACACTTTACACATAGATATATAAAGCAATCCATATCTAACTATCTATCTATCTGATATATATATATATATATATATA
>NC_068982.1:56416202-56416985 GCF_001194135.2 Octopus bimaculoides | reverse complement strand
TGGCGGACGGAAAACAAGACAGGAAAACGAAAGGGTGAAATAAACAAACAAAAAAGCTGTACAGCCAGACGTGAAGTGTATATGTATTGAACGCTGTGAAGCACGAACAGGAGGGGCAAAGACGTACGTGCGAGCTTGAGGAGTCCACGAACGAAAATGAGCAACGAGAGGTAGAGAGGGAAAGAGATAGTAGTAGTAACAGTGGGAGGCGAAGGACGAGCAGCGAGAGAGAGAGAGAGAGAAAGAGAGAGATAGTAGTGACAGGGAGAGGCGAAGAACAGTAGAGGGAAGAATGAGAGTGGGAGATAGAGATAGAGATAGAGAGAGTCGCGTTATATATATATAGGCGCAACATGGGTGTATGGTAAAACGCGTACATGCTTGCTTCCTAATCACATGATCCTGGGTTTCAGTTCCACAACGTAACGCCTTGGGCGAGTGCCTTCTATCATAGACCCGGCCGACCAACCTTTGTCCGTGGATTTGGTGAGTGTGTGTGTGTATGTGATACATATACATATGAAAAAGAACACAGATGGGCTAAGGTTCATTACATTTGTTTCAGACTCGTATTTTATTAATATTTCGATTGTATCACGAAGGAAACCGTTTTCTTCAAGTGAATTAGAAATAAAAAATTTGGTGCGGAGAAAAAAACAAAACAAAGATGTGTTATATAGATTGACTCTCTCGTTTCGGTGACAACAATGAAGAGTCATATACATACATGTGTGTGTGTGTGTGTGTGTGTGTGTGTGTGTGTGTGTGTGTGTGTGTGTGTGT
>NC_068982.1:56412459-56415521 GCF_001194135.2 Octopus bimaculoides | reverse complement strand
TGATACCCTTTAGTGAGCATATTGAGAAATGCGCAAAACAAATGCTACCACAATTTATAATCTTTCCATTCTATCAATGTGCCATTAGAACACCAACACAAATTAGATTAAATAAGGAAACCTTCTTCATTCAAAAATACAAACCCAAACTTAACCATTGCTAACACATTTAAATAAGGAAATTCATCACCCCACTGAGAGGGAAAAAAATATAGAACAAAACCTAACATACTATTCCTTCTAAACCAAACCATGGTAAATTAATCAAAATCTACCACCTCCTACATTTCGATTATCTCCCTTATACCGGAAGAAATCCCTAATTACCTCCCCTATCTAGAACTCTTTTTTTTCACACGGGAACGTACACATGTTACAATGCAGTAGAGAAATTTGAAAAGACAACACGAAACCGGTTATTTTTCCAAATACAATGTTTATATACCAAAAAAAATTTATAACATTTTTCTGACATAATTTAAATATATACTTTAACCATGTAACACAAGCCTTCTGTAGTTTTTTCACTCTTATTATATTTTATACATCCAACCACGTGCTTTCACATACCAACTTTCTCACACACATATATATGTATATATATATATATATAAATATACACACACATACACATATATATACATGTGTATTATACGGTGTGTGTGTGCGCGCGCTATTGTGTTTGTCTCCTACCTCCGCTTGAGAACCAGTGTTGGTTTGTTTACGTCCCCTGTTCGCCAATAAGAATCCAAAAGAATAAGTACCATGCTTTAAAAACATACGTACTGGTGTCAATTAGTTCGACTAAACCCCTCGTGGCGGTGCCCCAGCTTGGCTGCAGTCTAATGACTGAAGCAGAGAAATGATAAAATATACGAGTATAAACACACACGTACTTGTGAGAGTTCGTGTATACAACTATACATACCAATATACTTTATGTACGTAAATTTGTGTAGGCGCAGGAGTGGTTGTGTGGTAAGTAGCTTGCTTACCAACCACATGGTTCTTGGTTCAGTCCCACTGCGTGGCATCTTGGGCAGGTGTCTTCTACTATAGCCTCGGGCCGACCAAAGCCTTGTGAGTGGATTTGGTAGACGGAAACTGAAAGAAGCCCGTCATATATATATATATATATATATATATATTTATATGTGTTTGTGTGTCTGTGTTTGTCCCCCTAGCATTGCTTGACAACCGATGCTGGTGTGTTTATGTTCCCGTAACTTAGCGGGTCGGCAAAAGAGACCGATAGAATAAGTACTAGGCATACAAAGAATAAGTCCTGGGATCGATTTGCTCGACTAAACGCGGTGCTCCAGCATGGCCGCAGCCAAATGACTGAAACAAGTAAAAAGAGTAAAAGAGAGTATGTGTGTATGTATGTATGTACCTCTTGTACATTTTTAATCCCCCTTCTCTGCTCTAATAGCCACCAAACAACATAGCACTTCGGTGATTTATCATTGCTACCAACTAAAAATAGATTCTTGAAATAACGAGTACATCATATAATAATTTCAGTAAATGTTAAAAAAAAAAAAGGCTTCTTAGAACTATCTAGAAACATAGAACCACTTATATACGAAAGTCTCACGTTGTTACACACAGATACACATAACGTCACACATAGGCATACATACGTATTTACGCACATGCGCACATATATGCACGAAAGGAATTGGAAAAGATATGGAAGTAGGCAGTGAAGAAGAAAGTGTACTGTGCGAGACAAGAAAAGAGAGGATATACAACGACTGCATGAGAAAAATCCGATTGAAGATATCCACGCACATCATATGTATGTAGACAGCTACACTGAGACACGTACAAATACTACGCGCAAATATACACTCATTCAATTAAGCAGGAACACACTCGCACGCATAAATGTATTCATTTAGGCTGGCATACAATATGCACACATACTCACACATTCCCATTCACATTCGCGTTCACACACATAGAGACACACATACGCGCATACACTTACATATAAATGTATGTAATTACATTTACAAATACACATGTATGTTGAAAAAAATATAACCAACAAACAAAAAACGAGATATTAAAACGAACTGACATAAAGAAAAATGGACGTCTATTGTAGTTTGTATAGGAAGGAAATCTAAGAGTTCTATTAATAAGAAAGTGCTAACTTGTGACCTTTATGATTTTCTAAACACAAAATTAATTTGAATGCTTCCGAATAAAATGAGAATCAATAATAATGATGATGATGATGATTTCAAATTTTGGCACGAGGCCAGCATTTTGGAGGAGGGAATAAGTCGATTAAATCGACCCCAGTATTCAACTGGTTTTCATTTTATAGTCCTCGAAAAGATGAAAGGCAAAGTCAGCCTCGGCGGAACTTGAACTCAGAATGTTGAGCCGGATGAAATGCCGTTAAGCATTTTTCCGGCGCTGTAACAGTTCTGCCTGCTTCTTGTCTTTATCAGCATCCTGATAATAACAATAATCCTTTTTACTATAGCAGACACAAGGCCTGAAATTTTAGGGGAGAGGACTAGTCGATTACATCGACCCCAGTATTTCACTGGTACTTATTTTACCGACCTCGAAAGGATGAAAGGCAAAGTCGACCTCGGTGGAATTTGAACTCAGAGCGTAGCGTCAGACGAAATGCCGCTAAGCATTTCGCCCAGCGTGCTAATGATTCTGCCAGTTCGCCGCCTTAATATTTATATTGATTTCCAATTTTGGCACAGGACCAGCAATTTCTGTTGAGGGGGTAAGTCGATTGCCTTGACTCCAGTACTCAACTAGTACTTATTTTATCAACTCCAAAAGGATGAATGTCAAAGTCGTTCTCGGCGGAATTTGAACTCAGAACATTAAGACAGACCAAAAGCTACCAAGCATTTTGTCCGGAAGTCCAAAACGCTACTCTTTCAGAAAACGAGAACTTCTAGGATGCAAGGACGTAAACACACCAACATCGGTTGTCAAGCGATGGTGGTGGGGAGCAAACACAGGCACAGTCGCGCTTATATATGTATATATATATATATATATATATATATATATATATATAT
>NC_068982.1:56407395-56411669 GCF_001194135.2 Octopus bimaculoides | reverse complement strand
ACACACACACACACACACACACACACACACACACACACACACACATATATATATATATATATATATATATATTAAAGTTTGTTTATATATAAATATTGATGTAATCTAAAACCTAAAAGAGACGGGCTTGTGTTAGAGGACCGCACATCGAGCCGAATCAAACTGTTTTAATATAACTCCTACTAAATGTTTTAGCTGCCTTTTTCTTTCGTTTGTCCACTCATTTGTGCATATATATATATACATACATACACATGTGAGTGGACAAACGAAAGAAAAAGGCAGTCGAAACATACACACACACAGACACACATATATATTAAAATACGAAAGCAAAGAAAAGATGAAAAGAACGAAAAGCAATAAATAAACTACAAGAAGAAAAGGAAAGAAAGAAAGTAGAAATAGAAAGGGAAAGAACGGAAGCAGCCTCGAATTGAGATGAGTTCAGTTGGTTATTTGAAATGGCAAATGTTTACTCGAACTATAATTGATTGTAGTTTTTTGTTCTTTTTCTTTTTAGCAAGAAAGAGACAATACATATGAGAGAGAGAGGGAGAGAGAGAGAGAGAGAGAGAGAGAGAGAGAGAGAGAGAGAAATAGAGGGGGAAAATAAGGAAGCAGTGATAATAAGGAGAAGGAGGAGAAGACAATTTATGTGGCTGTTTCATTATTTTTTGGTGGTCGCTGTAATGTTGTTGAGTTTGGTTGGGGAGAGAAGATACGATTGAAATAGTTCACCTCCCAAGACGTATTTTCACTTTAGAAACCCAGCAATGTCTCATTTTGCATTGTTTTGACTATTTCTGTTAATCAGGCCACACACACACACACACGCACACATTCATATATATATATATATATATATATATATATATATACAAGCATCATATGCACACATATACATAAGCATATGTATGTATGTATGTATGTATGTATGTATGTATGTATAATACATACATGTATTCAAGTGTGTGTGTGTGTGTGTGTGTGTGGCAGTTAATGATACACTATATATGCAGCTGAATAGATTGTAAATTTGAATCTCGTATCCGAGGAGAGTGACCAGCTGCTGACCGCTGACAAACTCTCAAGTGTCCTTCATGCACCTGTGATGTTATTGTTGCGGCTTATATACAAAACCATATCACTCTGCATCTAAAGAATACGACTGTAGTTGATTAACAAAGATCTCATTCACAAATGCACTATATTCACTGGACTACAAACATGACGTTTTCCATCTCTGACTCTTTTACTGGCATTCGACATTTTTCTATATTCTTCAAGTGTTAAGTTTTATTATACCCTGATCCCAGAACAAGCTAGCGAACCCGTCTTTTCTCCAATCATCATTCTCACATTGTCTTAATTAAATGTTTCTCAAAGCGACAAACATTAGACCTATCGTAAGATATTGGATTCAAATTTTGGCACAATGTCAGCAATTTCTAAGGATGAAATAACTGCTCAGCTGGTACTTATTTTTACGACCTTGAAAGGATGAAATCCAAAGTCGACCTTGACGTAATTAGGACTCAGAACGTAAAGACGGACGATATACCGTTAAACATTTTGTCTGGAGTGCTACCGATTCTACCAGCTCGCCGCCGTCAACCTACTCTAAAATATTAATGAAATTTTTGCTATCTCCTATCTGTTTATTAATGTTATGTTATGTTATGTTATGTTGTCTCCGTTTGCTCGTAAAACATTGGACGATGAGAGTTTTGAAGTGATACTTTTCTGAGATAAACTGCACTCTTCTTTCTAGATGACACCCGTCTCGGTCAAGTCTTCCTCTATATTCCTTTGACACTTCTTCACCGGCCTGTCTCTCCTTCTCCGTCCTCCAACTGTCAGTTCGATGGCTGTCCCTTCACATCTCCCCAATACTATGCGCAATATATAACCAAGCAGTTTCTTTCGTCTAGCTTTGATGGTGGCTTACAGTTTACTTAAGTCAACTCTTCTCATGATTTCATTGTTTGAGATGTGGTCACGCCAGATGATCTTAAGAATATTTCTGAGGCACCGGCGATGAAAATCACCCCCCATTTTACAAATCTTGCCAGTCTTCCTCCATGTTTCACTTGCATACAATGTCGTACGAATGACAACAGAAGCGTATAGATCAATGGTTCTCAACCAGGGTTCATATAGGCCCTGAGATTTTTTGGGGTCCACGTAACGAAAGAGTAAATTGGGAATACACAATAGCATTTTAAGGATCCATAGAAAGAGATTTTGTTTTCGATCTATCTATTTGTATGTATTGCAAGAAACAGCTAAGTTTCTTTCTCTCATGTTTTACATAGTTCAACCTACACAAATGAATGTGTGAAAAACGAAATAAAGATTTTGAAAGAAATTTCTATGAAACTAGTTTTTGAATATTGAATGACTGGTGGGAGAGGGGGTCACCACAATTGAATAGTAATCAAAGGGATCTATGGGTAAAGATGGTTGAGAACCCACCCCCCATCCTGATATAGATGATAGTTAATCTTGTTAGTAATGAGAAGTAAAAATTAAGTTTGTTTCTAAATAATTCATCTTTTTCTGTCACAATATTTGGCAAATTTTATTTAAAAAAAACAAAAAAACACACCACAGTTTTATTAAACATAACAATTTGTCCGTCACCTTTCTAGTCATCACAGCCCCGCCCCACTGAGAAATACTTTTCGAATTCAAGAAAATAAATTTCAATAAATAGAAATAAAATTATAAAATAAAACTTAAGCAAACGTACATTTTTATTTTACTTTTCTCCAATTCTTCCTACACTCTACATCTCTAGTATGATTAATGCCATTGAGAAATGCTTGAACATCACATAATCTCATTTCCAGCTCTCATTTAAATCATCCATCTCTCGAAATATGCATGTGTGTATGTGTGTGTGTGTCTGTGTGTGTGTGTGTGTGTGTGTGTGTGTGTATGTACATGAGCATGTATGGATGGATGGATGGATGGATGGATGGATGGATGGATGTCTTATATGGTATTGTAGACCAACTTGTAGAAAACAACAAAATATTTAATGCTGGTGGAACTCCAGGTTTAGTAGTGCAAGATTTATGAATAATCTGGATATGACTGGGACTTTAACGGCCTATTCAACACGCACACACAGACACACACACACACACACACACACACACACACACACACATACGCACACACACACATACGCACACACACACATACACACACATACCTGCAGACACACACACTCATACACAGATGCATACACACACATACCTGCAGACACACACACTCATACACAGATGCATACACGCGCGCGCATGCGTGTGTGTATTTATGTATGTATGCATATGTAAACATGTTTGTAGCTAATATTGGAGTAGTTGTGAGCTGGCAGAATCGTTAGCACACCGGGCAAAATGCTCGGCAGCATTTTGTCTGTTTTTCACATTATTAATTCAAATACCTCCGTGGTCCGTTTTGTCTTTCATCCTTTCGGGGGTCGATAAAATAAATACCAGATGGACACTCAGATTGATGTAATCGACTTACCTGCAGCCCCAAGATTGCTGGCCTTGTGGCAAAATATGAAACCAGTATTGGAGTATTTAGATCATATCGCCGATATTGCAAACGGATCTTTGAAACATAGATGAAAACAGCACGAAAGTCTTTAAAAGACATTTGTTTTGTTATCACATGATTCCGAGTTCAAGTCCACGATAAAATCAAATGAATTTTGTAATAATGCAGTTTTATATTGTTTTATTTTTGTTTTGTTTTTTGTGATGTCTTTTTTTTCTTTTTTTTCAATAATATTTCTGTAATAATGAAATTCCGTCCTCCGCCGCCACTACCTACCAATAATTTCACTATGGGCGTCATTCCAGAGAAATTAAGGTTTGATCATCAACCGCTTCAACCTCATCAACCTCCCCAGTCTGAGAAGACACAGACAATATCTGTTCCTCTTTCCTTCACCAAATTTATAATTTTTGAATAGATGCCCTATCGCAAAAAAAAAAACAAAACAAGTTTAATTAAGAAATTAATGCAGTCATTTTGGCTTTATTAAAAACTGTAAATAGAGCTAGCATTGATTAATATTCTTCAGTTCACTGTTTGGATTAACCTTTTGCCAACTTAGCATCGATAAAATAATTATCAGAAAAAATTAATCTTACATATTGATTGATTGATGCACAACGGTGATGGATCTTGATTTTTTTTTAAAAATGGTATTTAGCTGTTATTGTATTAGTTATGCTATTGTTGTTGTTTAA
>NC_068982.1:56405555-56406942 GCF_001194135.2 Octopus bimaculoides | reverse complement strand
GTTTCTGTCTAGCAAATCCATTCATAATTGGGTGGTCGGCCCGAGGGTATAATAGAAGACACTTGCCCAAGGTACCTCGCAGTGAGACTGAACCCGGAACCATGTGGTTGGGAAGCTAGCTTTTTACCATACAATCACGCCAGCGTCTGCATTTTTTTTTTTTTTTCAGTTATAATATACATTAGACAACATCGTCCAATGTGTCCGTCCTTTTTAAGACGGTATGAAGAGGTTCAATGTAGATTTGACTACTATTTATGCCAGGTCGAACTATTACGCAGAAGCGCCATCATCAGACAAATAATAGCGAGATTTTTAAGAGCAGAACTGAATTCTCTGTTTGCCCAAATCACTTTCATTAAGTTTGTCCTAAACGTCCATGCATCTTGTGAAACTTTTAGTTGGCCCTTGTTTCATACGCTCTGAGTTAATATGAAGCTTTCCTTTCATAATTCCTAAGTGACTCCGATGGTTAAATTAATTAGGAATGTGTATAATTTATGATGCACGGACGCCAGACATGTAATACACGAGACTCGCGAAGAGTTAGAGCGAGAAAGAGGGAGACCGAGAGAGAGTTTCTCTTTTCTGGCGTTTAATCTCTTATCTATTCGACGTTCGTTTTTTTATTTTAAATATTTATTTTATTTATTTATTTATTTATTTATTGCATTTCCTCTGCTATTTTACATGTTCCTTAGCGTCTCCGATTCATCGACTAACCCATCCATCCATTGTTCTACTGCTTCATTATTCTTCCACATAATCATTTGTCTTCCAGGTCCAGCCCGTCAGATCTTGATGGAGAAAAACTATTGTCTAAAGGAGCTCCAAGCATGACCAATGTAATTTTCATAATTTATCTCAAACCACACGATATAATATGCTCTTTTTTTCTTAATGAATGTAGTCTTATATGAGGGTGATTTGGTTGTTCCTAGTAGAAACAAAAGCCATTGGCTCATACGCGCAAACACACACAAACACACAAAGATACACACGCACATACAACCACAGTTACGCCTCTTGCACTCGGAGAACTGCACACACAGAACGTATTAACTGGAAACATATATAAACATAGTGGCATATGGGAGAATAAAATCCCTTTCGAATATAGCATATGTGGTGTGTGTATATGTATATGTTAATGCATGCGCATATATATGTGTGTGTGCGCATATACACACATACACACTCACATACACACACACAATTGGGGAAAGAGAAAACTAGAATCAAAATGCTCTTACTCTCCCACTTTCTTTCTCTCTCTCTCTCTCTCTCACTCTCTCTCTCTCTCTATTTATATATACATATATATTTGTGTATGTGAGTAAGTGTATGCGTTTATATGTGTAAAATGTATATTTCCCCATATATATAT
>NC_068982.1:56403093-56405493 GCF_001194135.2 Octopus bimaculoides | reverse complement strand
TATATATATATATATGAATGTTTATATATCTTAACTAGTTCTCTTTTTTTCTCTCGTTCTCTCTACCCGCCTCCCCACTCACACGAAAACGACACTTATACACACACACATACATGCACACGTACACGCACACAGTTAATGAGTTATACATACATATATATATGTGTGTGTGTGTGTGTGTGTGTGTACATATGTATATATGCATATCTATGTTTATGTGTCTGTGTATTAACATACATAATTCGGCACTCCTACTCATTCCCAGTTCGTACTGACATAAATGCGGTTAGCATATCGTTATTACACAAGAAAAATACTCCAACGAAAGTAGTGATCGTCTACGTCCTCCCGTCACAATAAAATTCATTAAACAAAATAAGTCAGTTAAGTAACAGAACGTTGACTCTCCGCCATTTTACTCTAACATCATAAAATGAATTATCGTGTATTCTTATTCCGCTTGAGTTTTTATTTCTTTCTTTCTTTCTTTTTTTTTCTTTTTTTTAACTTTTCTTTCATTATTCCTAAAATCTTGAAGGATAACTTACTAACGCAGATCCCATTTTCGGGTTATTCAGAACCGAACTGAACTAACGTCTGTTATTTTTGAGTTATGGAATGTTGATGTACATCAGAGCCATTGTCGGTCGTTATAGTTGAGTTTAGCTAAAAGTCAGCTTTAATTATACAGACATCTGTGACTAAATTACCTAATGGTTCCTCTTTTCACTTATATTTCTTAAATTAGTAGTCTTGTCTCACTATTGGTAGTTTAGTCCTTAGTCCGGTCTTTTTCAACGTGGGGGCCATATGGCCTCAAGGAGGTCATGACAAAGTTCAGTGGGGCCTCGGAAATCTTTGGAATTAGTTGGGGGTACAGGCTCAATGAATGAAGCCATGCAACTACAACTCCATCTCTTCTTAAATTTTTCAATTACTTTCTGTAATTCCTTAAAATTACAGAACAAAAACCTTCATACACACACACACAAACTCATACGCATACACACAATGTATTTTCAATATCTTAAGTTCCGTCATGCCAAAAAAAAAAAAAATTCATTTGACACTTCGATGATAATTTATTATTGATGAATAAAGTATCAAGTAGGCATAGGAAAGTCTTGCATGAATTAAATATGTTACTGCTTTGAAGTTCATGCATCCGGTGACAATCCCTTAGGGTAAATGCCTGCGTCGCTTCGTTGAACTTTGGAACAGCGTCGTAATGCTTCTGAATGGAAAGCAGCTTGGAGAAGAAATACAAACTGCCAAATTTGATGTATTTTACCTTTCAAATATATTTGAAAAGCTAAATTTCCTAAACAAACAGCTACAAGGCAAAAGTGCAAATATTTTAATTTACTAAGAGGCTACAAATGGAAAAAAATTCATCTTTTCTGGATAAATATTGGGCAGTAGGAGTAGATGCATTTTCCAACCCTTGTTTCTATTGAGGAGGAATTGCAAGAAGACGTACGTTGAACACGTGAATAAATTGCACAATGATATGCAAATTAGATTCAAAGATCTCCTGAAAACGAACATTCCAAGTTGGGTGTTAGACTTATTTGAGTCAAATACAACAAATGTTGATATCAGACGACCAGAAAGCTCTATTGAGCTGCAAAGTAATCAAACTGCTCAAGTTAAATTTAACCATGGGCTCAATAACATATGAACAAGAAGTGAAATTGCTATGAAGTTCCCATTGCTTTGACAGGAAATAAAATTATATTTCATTGTTCATCCTTCTTCTTACCAGTTGAGTCAGGTTTCAACCGAGTTATCTTTCTTACTATACCAAAAGCTTGTCATCGTTTAGAAATTGTGAGTGGAGGTGTTTCTTCGCTTGTCTCTAACAACCACAGACTCTGAAATCTTGCAGAACTGCATCAGCCACTAGGATATCACTGAATAGATACATCGTTTTGCTAAAGGATTTTTGTACTTAAAAAGTTATCACCTTTTAGAAGCTATTAATTTTCTTTTTGTTTTTTGTTTTATTTTTATGTTTCTTTTTGCGTGTAAAAAATAAATAAACGCGCCCTTTTGAAGCCTAGCCAGGCTCATGGGCCCGGTTTCCGGGTTTCATTGGCGTATGTGTTCCCCAGCTGAACGGGACGGGACGCCAGTCCATCGCAGTGTTACTCATTTTTGCCAGCTGAGTGGATTGGAGCAACGTGAAATGAAGTGTTTTGCTCAAGAACACAACGCGTCGCCCGGTTCAGAAATCGAAACCACAATCTTACGATCATGGTGCTGACACCCGAACCACTAAGCCACGCGCCTCCACTTTTGCGTGTTACACCAGGAAAATAATGCATGATTATAATAAGTTATTGATCCCCCAAAATAATTTTTTTTTTTTTTGAAATGAAATAATCCTTTCTACTATAG
>NC_068982.1:56401758-56402964 GCF_001194135.2 Octopus bimaculoides | reverse complement strand
AAACGTCCTAATAAGGTGAATCTTTTTATTCTGAGGCGCCAGGAAACAAACCATCGTGTTAAAATATTCATGGAAGAATACATCATTACGAGGGCTTGTCGAACATTTCCTGACTTTGGGTGAAAGAAAATAGAGGAGGATCAGTTAATTGTGATATTATTCAACATATTTCCCTCTCAGATTCAGGCTCAGAAGTTACAGCCTGAGTTGTTATCTATAATCGTAAAAATTAAAAGTAATTCAAATTCAATGATTTCTTGAAACAATAAATTTCAATAGAATTTCTATGAAAAGTTTCCGTTCTACAATATTCTTAAAGGAACGAAAAATTATCCAGCAGCTCGGGTTAATACGAATGAGCTTGGTAAAAGACTATCTGACATCTCTTGTCAAGAGTACAGACGACCGTCAGATCGCTGATGTTTGTTGTGCACTCCGCTTTCATTATTTGATTGCTGTTATTTTGTGTGTCTGTGCTTAAAGATCAATTGTGTTTTGCAGGGGTACTTTATTTTTACCCTTACCTTAGAAATGGAGAAAAACATAGTGCTGGATATGAAAAAATAAGCCACATGGGGCGGAATCTGTGATGAGCCCGAGAGACGGTGATGACCTGGAGACGCCGAGGGGTGCTGAAAAGTTCCTGGCTTTGGGTAAAAGAAAATATATGGAGATCAGTTACTTACGATTTTATTTACTATATTCCCTTCTCAGATTCACACACTCATTGCAGCGGTCCTTCAGTTTTTCTAAGCTCTGTGAAAGAACTCGGAAGGTTGGGCTTCTAACCTGGCCTTTCGCAACACCCTTTAAGCCAGGGACTTTTCAGAACCTCCTCGTAAATATGGAGAAATACTTAATACATCATGGAAGGAAATACATCATACAGTGCACAGAAAAAAATAAAGAAAGAAAAGAAAATTCTAGAAAATAAAAGAAACAGCAGATGCCAAAGGTTGCCTTGTCTATTCATTAAATGAAATTTCAGTTGATCTGAGATTTCGTTTAATGAATGTGTAACAAATGCGCAAAGTTGAAGAAATATAATAATAGCAAATTTCGCGTGATGTCATCATCTGTGTTTATATTAGCTTATTGCAATTGTCATTCAAGATCGTAGACTTCCATCACCTGGTTTCTATGAGTCCTTAACGAAGTCCACTCTGTTGCAATCGTCCAAACCAAATTTCCACTCTGATGTTTATT
>NC_068982.1:56398033-56401573 GCF_001194135.2 Octopus bimaculoides | reverse complement strand
TCTCTCTCTCTCTCTCTCTCTCTCTCTCTCTCTCTCTCTCTCTCTCTCTCTCTTTCTGCCGTCAACTCCAGTTTCAGAGGCCCTACAAACGGTCATTGATATTTTCCTTCCACCTGTGAATAACTCGTTTATAAAACAACTGTGTTCTTGGCAACCTTTTCTGTCTCTTTATCTAGATGTCTCTTTAAGTGAATAAAAGCAGTTGGAGAGAAAATGACTCAATGACAGAACACTAAATTAATTAAAAACCTCTCAGATAATTCCGTAGTTTTTTTTCTTTTTCTTTTTGTTGTTTGTTTGTCAGTGTTTTGATTGACTCCGTTGAGATGTCTGCAGTGAAACTAATTTTATAAAGGAATATACTTCTATCTTTGCGCTAAACCAATTCTGAAGTTGTAACCTACAGAGAAAACATGTGGAGAACATATGGGTCTAACAACCTGGGTCACATCAGCTTCGGTGCAATTAGAGCCACACCTCTTATCTCAGTTAGACAGACTATTTATATAAGAGCCAAAATCTAGATTAAATCATCAGATGGTGGAAATTTGGTAATTAGTATGCGAAGAAAATTACGTAGCGCTGTATAGAGTATATGAAGAACCAAACTATGTAAGAGTATATTTCTAGTTTTGTTCTAAATCAGTTCTAGAAATGTATCCCCTACAGAGCACATGTAAGTGTAATAACTGATGTTTCGAGATTGCAGCTTAGTTGGGTCCCATTCAGATTAAGTGCAGTTAAAACACAGATGTTAGCCCTGTCCTTTTATTTTTATTATAATTATTACGGGGTTTCGTCAAAGTTAGGGTAAGGGTATCTGAACTTTGCAGGAAGTGCATATGAGCTTTGCCAGAAGTAAACATGCCATTTGCAGGAAGTGCACATGACTTTTGTAGGACATGCTAGATTACATGATGGAAAGTGGGGAGGAAGCCAAGCAACTCTTAGACAGAGGTTCTCAACCATTTTTTATCTATGTACTCCTTTGATTACTATTCAATTCAGGTGGACACCCATAGCTATTCGATGCCTAACTAGTTTTATAGAAACCTCTTTGAAAATTCCTATTTTGTTTTTCACCCTTTCCTTTTTTGAACTATGTAAAATGTTAAAGAAAAAAAGCCGTTTCTTGCAATACATACCAATACATACATTTAAAGCAAAGTATTTTCAGGGGCCCTTATAATACTGTTGTGGCTATCCGCTTTACTATTTTGTTACGAAGCCCAACAAATATCTTATATGGATCTTCAGGAGCCATATGGACCCCGATTGAGAACCACTGTCTTAGAATGTTGTGAACTAGGATTTGAGTTTCTGTTAGTAATCCAGATGGAAGTTAGTGGTTGGGGGTGGGCCCTACTAGAAAACAGAATAACTTTCTGATGCGTTACTCACGGGGCCTGTATCTGGCAGTGACCATCCACTGAGAAATGACTTTAACGGTGGTATGATTTTTAGGGAGAATATTTTTGAGGTCTTCGTAGGATGTGAGTGAAAAAATATTTCCCATATATTTCACAGAGGTATGATTTTTTCTCCAGTGAGGAACTCTACCATTGAATGATCAGCGGGAAGCGGAGATTCATGGTAATTGCTTTTACCTGAACCAGAAACCTTGTCTGTGTGTTTATAACAGAGAAAACTCCACCAAAAGTAATTAAGAACCAATTTGTGGTGCTAATTTAGGAGCTGGGTAAGATTTGGTTGATATCATCGACCACAGTACTTGATTGTTTCTTTATTCTATCGTCTTCGAAGAGATGTAAAGCAAACTTCACCTCAACAAAATTTGAATCCATCCGTAAAAATTTGGCATAAATACTGCATGATAGTCTTTCAACCCTAATGATTCCACCCGCGTGTTCTAAATATATTTCAATTTTAATTAACTTTTAGGCGTGGCTAATAGGTAAGAAGTTTGCTCGCCAATTACATGGTTCCGGGTTCAGCCCCACAGCGTAGCGTAACACCTTCGGCAAGTGCCTTCTACTATAGCCTCGGACCGAATAAAGCCTTGTGGGTGGATTTGGTAGATGGAAACTGAAAGAAGTGTGCGTGTGTGTGTGTGTGTGTTTGTGTGTGTGTGTGCTTGTGTGTACGCGCGTGTGCGAGTCTGTGTCTATGTTTGTCCTTCCACACCGCTTGACAGTGTTGGTGTGTTTATGTCTCCGTAACCTAGCGGTGCGGCAAAACAAGCCGATAGAATAAATACAAGGCTTTAAAAAAAGTACTGGGGTCAATCCATTCGGCTAAAAATTCTTCAATGCGGTGCCCCAGCACGGCCGCAGTCTAATGATTGAAACATATAAAAGATAAAAAATAATACAGTTGAATAAGAATAAAACATTGCGTATCGAGGCAGAATCAAATAGGTCCGATCTCAGTTATCGATGCATGGGCAATTCACGTTGGCCAATCGGTAGCTTGCCTTCTCGTCGTTCCGTCTGAAAACTGGTTGCCATAGCAAAAATAAGCCGAACATCAATGTTTCGAGTGATGAAAGAGGCTCTCAGGACCCATCCTTACAAGATGATCCGCCGTCACGCAAGTTTATAAGACCATGAGACTGGAGAGAAATCGACTTACCCTGCGCCAGGTTGCTGAAGGTACACTGTCCAACCTGGTGTTTACTGATGTCGAACAGACAGTGAACCACCAGAATGACCGACTTAGGGATGTGTCTGACTCCATCAGGGCAGACTCGTAACAACTTGCTGTACTACTTGGCAAACTCCAATACCAACATTTCAGTGTGTTTGGGTGTAAATCAACGTCAAAATCCACAGTCAGTTATGGTTTGGGCGGCTGATAGAGACTGGAAGGTCTCCCCTCGTTTTTGTGTCCTCGGGTGTTAAAATAAACACCCAGCGATACATTAGCGACATTCTAGAAGCTGCATTGTTTCCATGTGCGAATGAGCACTTTCAAAGCGCACCTTGGAGCATCCAACAAGACTCGGCACCATCACACAGCTTCAAACAAACACAACACTGGATTCAGAAAAACATTTCATCGTTCATAGACAATGACACATGGCCTTCAAGAAGCCCCGATCTCAACTCATTGGAGTTTTATGCTTGGTCCATTTTGGAGACGAGGATCTCGAGCACTCTTCATGCTTCGCTCGACACTCTGAAGGCAAAACTGACTCAGGAATGGGCTTCGATTCCGCAAGAACAGCAACGTGCCGCGTGTGAAGCATCCGCACCTAGTCTTAAGGTTGTAATTCGAAACAGAGGTGGTCGTATCGAATAAATTTGGGAGTGTCATAACAGTGTTTCATTTACTCGCACACAAAATATAATAGTATTTTGTTTTGGCAAAATTGAAAAAAGCTGGTTGCCTTAATTTTGGAACACCCTGTATGTGTGTGTATATCATTTTGTCCACGTCTTTTTGCAACGTCCTGTACCCAGATATGTATCTATATATACATGTAGATGTAGGTATGTACATACATGTACGTATATATGCATATACTCATATATTATTTGTATTATATATATATGTATGTATATATATATATATATATAT
>NC_068982.1:56393837-56397934 GCF_001194135.2 Octopus bimaculoides | reverse complement strand
CTATATAGTAACTGTTATACTTTAATTATCCATAGACTGATATAATAATATTTCGGAATATAAAGATTCCTTCTTCAGATATCGCTAGGAATTGATCGAATCACTGGCATTAAGCTCAGGTCGATACGAACATGCATTTTCAGCAGACACACCTATATATATGTGAAGATGTATACATACATCTTCTGTGTGTGTGTGTGTGTGTGTGTGTGTGTGTGTGTGTGTGTGTGTGTAGTTAGAACTAACAAAACCAAACGTTAGCACGTCAGGACTCTGCACCCCGACCCCGAACCCGACCCCACATCACCCCAATGCCCCTGTGCACACCATTCTGAAGCTCGACACAGAGTAAAAGAAAATATAGAAGTAGGCAATTTATATGGGTGGCACCAAGTGGTGCTTGTGACGGTCTGGTGTCTGGGACCCTGTCAGTAGAGATGTATACACACGTATGTATGTGTGTGCTATGTGTACACACATCGTACGTTGTATATATGTGCGTGTGTGTGTGTATACATATTAACATATATTTATATATATATACACACACACATACACACACACATACACGCGCACACACACACAAATTTGTATGTATATATGCATATATATATAAATGCATATATACAATACCAATTTCAGATACGCTCAAGCACACAAACACACACACACACACACGCACACACACACACACACACACACAAGCTCACTCACACTCACACACACCCACACATGCACCCACACACACACACTCTCTGACACACACATAGTCACACACATTCACTCGCATGCATGTACTTACATACAGACATATAAATATTCATGTATGGACATGTGCTTCGTTAATTTGTAATGTGTGTTTGTGTATGTACGTATGTATGTGTCTTATCTATACTATACGTACATGTGTGTGTGTGTGCGTTATGTAATACAACGTTAATCTGAAGTTTTACAATAAATTAAAATTTATCTTGCCCGTTGAAATAGACAGAAGTAAAATCTCTGCAATGTTATATACGTCATTATCACCACCCAGACTATCTGAGGCATATATTCATGCATAAATACATACGTGTGTGCGTCTGTGTGCTTGTGTCAGTATATGTATGTTTATATATATATATAAATTGTCGCATTTTATAATTTTGATTTCGCGCATGCACATTGTCTATTTTTGATTTTGTCGCCTACACAGTACAGTAGGGTCAGTTGGGAACCGTCTGTAAGGAAAACAACACCATGACACAATTCATTCTGCCAGAAATTTTGAAACAACTTGCTGTACTACTTGGCAAACTCCAATACCAACATTTCAGTGTGTTTGGGTGTACCGAGAATGATAAAAATCAAACACCCAGTCAACAACATGTTGTTTGGAGTGATCACTAGTGATGGCGACGTTATGCCTCCATTCATCTTCTCACACGGCCTCACACTCAACACGGTGGCCTAGATTAAGTTCCTGGAGGAGATAGTGTTGCCCTGGGTCAAGAGGATGGCTGATGGAAGACCGTATGTCTGGCCACAGGACTCTGCACCATGCTACACAAGCAGGAGAACCCAGTCATAGCTGTCCGACAATTTCTGCGACCACATCACCCCTGGCCCCACACCGCAACACCCTTGATTATTACATGTGGGGCGCAGTTGAGCGAGAGACCAACAAACCTCCTTGTAACACCAACGATGAACTGAAGGCAAGGATTATGGCAGCATTCACCAACTTAAACAAGGAGACCATCCAGTAGAGTTGCAGGAGATTCCGAAGCCATCTGGAGGCAGTGGTTGAAGCCAATGACGATTTTATTGAATAAATTTACTCTGTAGTATTTCAAGATATTTTTATGCAATTTCGGTAAAATATATCTGTTAAAATGAGATATCAGTGTTATTTTCATTTTTGCATACATGCATACATTGCATGCATACATACATACATGCATGCATGCATGCATGCATACATACATACATACATACATACATACATACATACATGCATGCATAATACATACATACTTATTCAGCACAAACGCGCGCACACACACATACATACACACATATTGCATATAGAGAGTCTAAATTATATTTGTTTCATGGAATTTTGTACTAGAGATATGTAACAAAATATTATTTGCGAAATTAACCGCGTCTGACGTAGACCCCATTACGTCACTGACAGTTGCGGGATATACAAAGACACTAGTTTTCTTTATTCTGGTTGAGCTAAAGGCTACAAGGGACGTTTTCTATTCATCTCACGGTGCTATTATTGAAGTCATCGAAACCCGCAATTTTCTACTATGTTTATATCCATCCGGTACTTTATATCCATCCGGTACTTTATATCCATCCATGTACAAATATGATAAAACTTACAAAATGAAACTATTCTATGATCTGCAGAATAATAACAAAGCCGTTGAAACCATGACTTAGGTATAAAGTCATACGTTTTGCAGGTGTCAAATCATTTCTCACTGACTCTTCTGAAGCTGTTTGGACTGAGAGAGTCCAAAGCCTTGCTATTATATGAAGCTGAGATATTTGGTTGAGGAAAATAAATACTGAGACGTTCCTGCTATGAACGTTCCTGTTATGCCTATGTAATAGGCAGAACTATTAGAACGCCGAACAAATTGCTTAACGTTCTGAGTTCAGATAGCACTGAGATTGACTTTGTCTTTCATCCTTTTGCTGTTGATAAATTAAGTTCCAATCAAGAACTGACGTCCATGTAATGGACATCCTCCTCTATTCGTACGTTGTTAACCCTGTGCCAAAATTTGACACCATTATAACTTTCAGGCCTAAGGTGGCGAGCTGGCAGGGTTGTTAGCACGCCGAACAAAACGTAGCGGCTTCACGTCCTGAGTTCAAATTCCGTCGAGATTGACTTTGCCGTTCATCTTTTCGTGGTCAATAAAATAAATACCACTTAACCACTGGATCGATGAAATGGGCTATTCCTTTTCCTAAAATTTCAAGCCTTCTGTCTATGATAGAAAATATTCTATTCACGCCTTCTGAATTTTGCAGCTGTCCTGCAAAACAAGTTTTCAACAAACGCTGGTGTTTTAGAGCCATATCAAATAACAGTCATGCAAGTATTTGAACAACCATTGGTAAATGGATTTTATCAGCCTTCACGATCTGAATGAGATTATGTGCGGTCAGGTTGTATCTGTTCTTCTGTTAGTAATTTTATACTAGAGTCTGTTCAAAGCATGTGCAAGATTATTTCAAGGTGAAACTTCCGAAATTTGTCCCCAAGGAAGACTGTTTCTTAACTCACCAGATTTGTATTCTTGTAGTATTTTAATGGAGGACGTGTCATTGAGGACAGACTCCAGTACAATACTTCAAAGCAGCATTGCTACGTTGATATTTGTCATTAGGAAGTCATTCAGGTCTAAACGTGTATGTGATAGGGAAGGGCTTGCCCAGCCTTCATCACACGTATTTGTCGATAACTCTTAATGTCGAGGACGGACACACACACACACGCACACACACACACACACACACACACACACACACACACACACACACACACACACACACACACACACACACATATACACACACACACACACATATATATATATATATATATATACACGACGGGCTTCTTCCAGTTTCCTCTATCAAATCTACTTACAGGCCTGAGGTTATTGTAGAAGAAACTTGCCCAAGGTACCATGCAGTGGAACGGTATTCCCAAAACATGCAGTATACAAACATGCCCAACCACACACACACACCACACACACCACACACACACCACACACACACCACACACACACACACCACATACATACACACAAGTATATATATATATGTGTGTGTGTGTATATACATATATATATATGTATGTATACCAGCGAACACGCACACACATAAATACTCAACGAAGTTCATTATAGAACATGTGTGCGTGTGTGTGTGCATAATATAAATAATTATATAAATATATGCATATATCCATACATATATGTACATACCTACATATATATGTATATATACATACATATATGGGTACAGGACATCCCAAAAACGTTGAACACGATGAGAAACGAATATATGTATATATGTATATA
>NC_068982.1:56392545-56393220 GCF_001194135.2 Octopus bimaculoides | reverse complement strand
GTGTGTGTGTGTGTGTGTGTGTGTGTGTGTGTGTGTGTGTGTGTGTGTGTGTGTGTGCTGCAGCAGCAACGTTCCAGATGTGGAGTAATATTCCATTGTAAGTTTCAACTGAACCCTGCAAAGTATAAATAATTGTTGGACGCTAAAGTATATTCCATGGTCAGTATGGTGAATAGAGCCAGACTTTGGGATGCAGACGCAAATATGTTAAAGATGTGTGTTTCACCAAGAGAGTTACCCCTGCGTTAATGAGAACCAACCATTGAAGTCATTTTGAGGGCTCTGGCTGAGAACTTATTGTGATTATTGTGACAGTAACTTCAAAGTTTCGCCAAATAAGGCATTTTGTACATTCAGTTTGCTAAATAGTTTGAAAAGACTTGCGGAGCGAAACATCGAAAATGTTGTTGTTGGCACTCCGTCGCTTACGACGTCGAGGGTTCCAGTTGATCCGATCAACGGAACAGCCTGCTCGTGAAATTAACGTGTAAGTGGCTGAGCACTCCACAAACACGTGTACCCTTAACGTAGTTCTCAGGGAGATTCAGCGTGACACAGTGTGACAAGGCTGACCCTTTGAATTACAAGGCACAACAGAAACAGGAAGTAAGAGTGAGAGAAAGTTGTGGTGAAAGAGTACAGCAGGGTTCGCCACCATCCCCTGCCGGAGCCTCG
>NC_068982.1:56390289-56391395 GCF_001194135.2 Octopus bimaculoides | reverse complement strand
ATATATATATATATAATTATATATATATATATATATAACTGTGCAACCACTGCGCACGAAAGCATATCACCATGTACTCAGCGATCCACATACAGGCACACTCTTAGAACACACATACACACACATGCACACACATACACACACATGCACACACTCACACACTCAAATACATTCAAGTACTTTCTCAAGCACACATGCAGAGGAAAAGAGAAGCAGAGACGACAGAAAAAAAAAGAGAGAGAGAATAACAGAAAGGGAGAGAACGTAAGACAAAGATATGGACAGGGAGAAAGAAGGAGAGAGAAAGTAGTGGAAAGTGAGAGATAGGAACAACACGCATACAGGCATAATCATTCATACTTCTCCCCTGTATTTAGTCGACCAGCTTATAACACTGACATGTACTCGCTGGTCCAAATTGCATGCAAAGCCATTTATTGTCGTTTGTTAAGCCGGGCTAACGACACGACTATACTGCCAAAGTGTTTTTCTACTATTCTGCACGCATTGATCTCCGTTTGTCTTAGAGCTGACGGTTAGTTTTTAGCTTTAAGAGTGGCAGACAGACAAACTATAGAGAGTTTTATGACATTGCGGAGGAGATCGTGAAACAAAGACAGGTTGTGAATGGGGAAGGATTTCGTGATGAAGTTTGTATGAGCTAGCTGCTGCTCTCTCTACATACGTACATACATACATATGCTAGCTGCCATCTCTACCATACAGAAAGAAAACAAACAACGAAATATGCAACGGCACATACGTACATTTACACACCTGTGCGTGCAGGCGTGCTGATCGCACGGACTTACAGAAGAAACATGCGCGTATGCGCACGCACGCAAACGCACACATAGAGGCATACACGAACACAGGTAGAGACATACACAGATATATATATATATGTGGGAAGGTTAAGGTGTAATTATATACGAATATAGATATCTATCATATTAGACGCTGGTACACAGAGGTGACATCGAAGAAAGCAAATTCCATTTATAGAACAGTATGAGATGTTCATATATAATATAATTTAATGTAATATAATATATAATATGTGTGTGTATATATATATATATATATATATATATATATATATATAT
>NC_068982.1:56389040-56389729 GCF_001194135.2 Octopus bimaculoides | reverse complement strand
GTTGGTGGTGGTGGCGGCGATTGTGTTACTGTTTTTTTATTATTATTTTATTCTATTCTGTTTTCTTTTGCGTGTGGTTTTTTGGCCCCGGGGATCAAATGGACTTAGGATCAAAGGTTCTTCAGCCCTGATGATCTCGTATTTCTTTTAGGTATAGTGATTTCGGGACTATGACGATGATGATGATGATAATCATGATTATGATGATGGAGTTGCTACTAGTGGTGGTAGTGGTAGTGGTAGTGGCGGTGGAGTCAGTGGCAGCGTTGACGACAATAATGATGATTACCATGACGACGACGATGACGATGATGATGATGTCATCAATATTGAGAAACATAATGATGTTCATAATGATGTTCATAATGATGTTCATAATGATGTCTATGATAATATTTATTTCAATTGCCGCTACTGCTCCTACTGCTTCTGCTGCTATTGCTGTTACCGCTGATGATGATGGTGATGATGTTGGCCATGTTTATTTTGACAATGAGGATTACAATTATGCAACCAGTGAAATAAACTGAAAGGGGGGGGGGAGTTTATCAAGTGCGTCTTCCCCGTAATTTCTTTCAGTCATTATAGTACACATGCTCATACATACCCTCATGTTGGTTTCAAATTTTGACACAAGACCAGCACTTTCGCGGGAGGAGTTAAGTCGATTGCATCGACCCCAGTGCTCA
>NC_068982.1:56388570-56389030 GCF_001194135.2 Octopus bimaculoides | reverse complement strand
GAATGAAAGGCAAAGTCGACCTTGCGCGGAATTTGAACTCAGAACGTAAAGACAGACGAAATATCGCTAAGCATTTTGCCCGGCGTGCTAACGTTTCTGCCAGCTCTCAGCCTTACTTACACTCATATTCTGACACACTACTACGAAAAAATAGATACATAGAAATACACACACGCACACACACAAATATATTCACTCATATGAAATAAAAAGCAAAAGCTGGCCTTGGCGGAATTTTAACTTAGAACGTAGTAAGCCGTAAAGCATTTTCTCCGATGCGGTGACCTCCCAGCCATCTCGGACTAAATATCAACTTTAAAAAAAAACGGAAACAATGGTTATACGATGCCACAGTACATTATACGACATGTATCGAATGTCCTTATGCATTACAGTTCTACTTGGTCACACTATTTATGGAACCAACGATAATATATATATATATATATATATATATATA
>NC_068982.1:56386340-56387828 GCF_001194135.2 Octopus bimaculoides | reverse complement strand
TTTAGGCGGGCAATTTAAACTGGTCGCGTGCATACGTGCATATATATGTATGTATACGTTCGTACATGTAAGTATATCGTATGTTGTATATATATATATATATATATATATTTATAAATTTATATAAATAAGGATTAGATCGATATTTAAATACCGATTATCTCAAGTAGCCAGCATGGGAATAAAAACCATCAAAGGTTTTTATTCCCATGCTGGCCACCTGATTAAATCGGTATTTAGATATCGATCTTATCTTTATTTATATAAATTTGTATATTTATTTCGTCATTATATTTACTGCGGTGATATTCTGACCATATCGCACGAGGAGTTTTTAGGCGGGCAATTTAAACTGGTCGCGTGCATACGTGCATATATATGTATGTATACGTTCGTACATGTAAGTATATCGTATGTTGTATATATATATATATATATATATATTTTATTTATGTGCTTTTCTGAGTATATTCCACTGATGAGGCAAAGCATTTCTTATGCAGAGCCAGAAATCCGGGATCTGGAATTATCCAGTAATTTTTTGCTAGTTTATTTTGTCTCTTCGTCTTCTCTCCTGGTGCTATATGAACATTTATTGTAGTTTTAGAGTCAAGCTTTGACTGCTATTTCAAGCGAGGTGGTATCTCTTAGATATTTATATTTATATATAACTGTGTGTATATGTAATTGTATGTGTACACGCCTGTATATTTATGCAACAAACACAGACGAGTACATTTTGAAATATGTTCTCGTATGTGTATATAAATGTCTTATAACTGTATATACATACACACTCACACACACATGCACGCACATATACATATGAGTATTATATATTCATACACCAAAGAAAACATACTAAAATTATCACGGTTAGTACATATAATCGTTGAAGGCGTGTACTTGTGAAATGGGATTTTCATAATCCCTATTCCTGTTGTTGCCAAAATGCTGTATAAGTGAAATCTTAGATTATGAGAGCAGAATAAGAAAAATGGCGCGTTGTTATTTGACATGGCTGCAAACGTTGTTGGACACGCCGCTTTTGTTCTCTTTCTAACATACAATATTTCTTCTGCTATTGTTGTTGTTGTTGGTGGTGGTGGTGGTGGTGCTACTGCTGATGCTGCTGTTGTAAAGCTCCAGACGAGCGGCATCGGTATAGACTTATATTCAAAGACATTCTAGAAGCGTCGTATTTATTTTCTGGAAGATCATGTACCTTGGAATATATTATCCAATGTGTTGTTATTTTCTGAAGAATGCAGGATGTAATATAGTTTCAAATTTTGGCACAAGGCCAGTAATTTCAAGGATTATGGATTAGTCGATTACATCGGCTTCAGTGCTTAACTAGTATTTATTTTTTCGACCCCCGAAAGGCATCGTCGACCACAGAGGAATTCGAGTTCAGAACGTAAAGACACACACACACATATATATGTATATGTGTGTGTATATATATATATATATATATATATATAT
>NC_068982.1:56382689-56385440 GCF_001194135.2 Octopus bimaculoides | reverse complement strand
TATATATATATATATATATATGTGTATATGTATATGTATGTATGTGTGTGTGTGTGTGTGTCTGTGTCTGTCTTCCACCCATCACTTGACAACCGGTGTTGGTGTATTTGCGTCCTCGTAACTTTGCGGTTCGGCAAAAGGAGCGGATAGAATAAGTACTAGGATTACAAAGAATAAATCCTCGGGCTGATTTCTACGACTAAAAACCCTTTAAAGTGTTGCTCTAGCATGTCCACAGTCTAATGACTGACACAAGTAACAGAATAACTGGAAGAAATTCCCTCTAAGGACCGACGTGCTAACGATTCTTCCAGCTCGCCGCCTTAAAATAGGATGTAATATGAAGAAGATTCAGTTGCTATTTCTAGCATGTTGTGTAAGTGTGTAGAGGCTCCTTTATTGGCTCATGGAGTAATGGTCAAGTTTACTAGTGGTACAGGCTAAATCGTATGACGTATTAATCGCAATATTGTAGTGATATAATAGAGCGACGATCTGTGAAATGGCCAATAGCGTAACGGTGCAACGATGTAATTGCGTAATACTGCAGTGTCGTATTAAATGGATATAATAGTATAATCGTCTAATAGTTGTTTAGTAGTGCAAAATCGTGCACCGTGCCTTTAATAAGGGTTTATTATATTATATCATTTGTCCTCTACGGCGCAGAAACCTGGACAATTTACAAAGCAATGGAAAAGAAGATAAATAGATTTGAGAGGTGGATCTTTCACAGAAAGGGCAGAATAAACCGGAAAGACAAGGTAACAAACGCTGCAGTGCTAAAAAAAACAGCTGAAAGTCCAAAGGCACTTATTTTCAAGATTTAAATTCTTAAAGCTATCATGTATTGGTGATTAAAAAAACCCGCAACGTGTCACTGCCCAAGATAATTCTGACAGGAAGTGTGGAGGGGAAGAGACCAAGAGGTCGTCAAAGACGTTTGTGGGCTGACGACGTCAAAGAATGGAATGGAAACAAGAGTTTGGCTGAATGTATACATGTAGTTCAACACAGACCGAGGAAATTGAACAGTTTTGATAAGCCGCCCCCAGAACATAGGTAGGACGCCTGACTGATAGCTGATGAATAATGATTTCTGATTTTGGCAAAAGGCTAAAAATTTTGAGTAGTGCAGAAGATTCGTCGATGTCATCGATTCCAGTACTTCCCTTGTACTTTATTTTATCGACATCGAAAGGATGAAAAAAAAATTTGAGCTTTGTAAGAGTTGAACACAGAACATAAAGAGCCGGAAGAAATACCGCAAAATATCTTGTCTCGCGCTTTAACGATTCAGCCAATTCGCTTTTCTTTGTTATATATCTATCCTCGTTTATCACTGATTCATTCATCGTTGATTCTAGATATCATGGTACACGCAATTGATGAAAGACTTGATGGCCAGAAATGGGTCGTCTATCGTCATATGCCTAGTCCAGTGGTTTTTAACCATTTTTTCACCTCTGGACCCCTTTGATTACTATTTTATTTTAGTGGACTCCACCCCACCCCCTATAGCCATTTGATATTCAAAAATTAGTTTTACAGATACTTCTTTCAAAATTCTTATTTTGGTTTTTCACACGTTCACTTGTGAGGCCACCATGCTGCGGTGCACATATGGTTGTGATGCAAGTGCCTGGTGCACCCTTATGAGACGGGTAGTCACGATGGGCATATTGGGTTCCGTATATTTGTATCCCAGCGTCTAAGAGAACATGATTCACAGTACGGGTTATACTATTTATCCATTCGATCGCTGATTATAAAACATAAATTGCGAAACTACCTTTTGGGTAATTTTCCTGAGTCGCCAACTCACCCTTATGCACCAATCAGTTGCAATGGTAATCATTTACAGCCGCGTGGACTGGAGTAAAGTGGACTGAAGTGTTGTGCTCAAGAACACAACGCAGAACCGGTTTGAGAATCGAAACCTCGGTATCGCGATCGTGAGTGCAGCACCTTTACCGCCAGGTCATGCGTCTTTACTTTACTTCTGGCAATGTATACGTCTAAAGCAATATTTCTTTCATGGATCCCCTAAAACACTACCGTAGGGCCCCAATCCAACTATTTTGCTTGTGTGAACCCCAAAACATCTTCTATGGATCCCCAAGGATCCATATATGACGTCAAGGCTGACTTGAGCTAAACAATAACGTCACAACTATGCGCCATCATTAACTTAAGTCTAACCTACCTCTAACCCTCGCTATCATCATGACCCCCAACCGACAACTTCGTCCCACCGTCTCGTTCGAAATGAGGACAGTGATCCCTACCACTACACCCACTCCTCGCTTAACCATCGTCACCAAATACTACGGCCGCAATTCCTACCACCACCACCACCACCACCATTACTACCACAACCATCACAACAACAACAATAACAGTCACCATTACTTCACTCAGCCTCTTCCACCACTTCTGCTACCACCACAACCTCCAGTATCAACAACACTGCAACTACAAACTGACTTTGTCGCCACCACAGCTACCACTAGCACTGCCACCAACACGACGAGTTCCACCACCAACACCACCAGAGCTACAACCACCACCACCACCATCGTCACGACCATCACCACCATCGCCGCCACCATCACCACCAACGACAACAGCAATAACATCACCACCACTACCAACACCACTGCTACCAACACCGCCGACATCACCACCACCACCACCACCACCACTACCAACACCTCCGCCACCACTACCAACACCTCCACCACCATCACC
>NC_068982.1:56378448-56381162 GCF_001194135.2 Octopus bimaculoides | reverse complement strand
ACCGACACCACTACCACTGGCACCATCAAAACCACCACCGCCACCATCACCACCACCGCCACCACTACCACCACCTCCGTCACCACCACTTCCACCAGCACCATCACCACCACTATAACACCACCACCGACACCACCGACACCACCACCACCATCACTACCATCACCGCCACCACTACTACTGTCACTATCACCACCACCATCACCACCACCATCACCACCACCATCACCACCACCATTACCACCACCATTACCATCAATCCTACTATTACCATCGCAACAGCTCTATCTCCACTATCAGCACCTCACTATTACACCTAATACAACTGCAGATGTTTTGAAACCGTCACACTTCTACTTCCAGCACAGCGACATTTGTTACATCACCACCTCGACTATTTCTGCTGCTTCTAAAACTAATAGGAATCACTCCATTGAACATTTACTACGATCGACAGTACTACCACCACGTTCCTAACAGCGGCGCTACCCTGAGCGGGACATACCTTTGAAACCAACGGTGTCACAACTTCCACAACTACTACTGCCACCCCCACCACCATACTACTACTACTACTATTACTTACTACTAGCACCACCGCCACTACCACTACTACTACTACTACTACTACTACTACTAAAGTTATAATAATGGTTTCAAATTTTGACACAATGCAAGCAACTTTTTTTTTAAGGTAAGTGAGTCAAGTCGGTGACGTGGACACCAGTACCTGATTGGCATTTTGTTTAATTGATTTTGGAGATATAAAAGGCAAAGTTGACCTCAGCGGTATTTTGGACTCAGAACGTAAAGAACCGGAATAAATGCCGCAAAGCGATTTGTCCGACGCGCTAACGATTTTCCCGGTACATCGTCTCAATAATAATGGTTTCAAATTTTGACACAAAGCCAACAATTTTAGGGGAGATGAATCATCGATTACATAGACCCCAATGCTCGACTGGTGCTTATTTTATCGACTCCCGAAAGTATGAGAGACGAAGTCGACCACGATGGGACTTGAACTCAGGGCGTAAAGACGGACAATGCTTAGCGGTATTTCGTGCGTCTTTATGTTCTGAGTTCAAATTCCGTCGAAGTTGACTTTGCCTTTCATCCTTTCGGGGTCGATAAAGTAAGTACTAACCAAGCACTAGGGTCGAAGTAATCGACGTATCCTTTCCCTCTAAATCGCTGGCCTTGTGTCAAAAGTTGATAATTATAACAAAATGCATCACTTTTACCAAATATTATTCTATCTTGTTCAACCACCACTACTACAACTGCTGATACCAACAACAACGACATCTACAACAACAACAACAACAATTACTACTACTACTACTACTACTACTACTACTACTACTACTACGTGCGAAGAGTTACTGTAGTCAATATACAAGACTAATTGCTCTAAAATGAAAGCTGGACAACATAAAAATCCAATACAAGATGAATCATTGAAAAAACATCAGCAGCAACAACAACAACAACAACAAAAATATGATAAAGAATAACAACAAGAATAGCAAAAACAGTAATAAAAGCTACAACAACAACAACAACAATTAGAAATACAACTACGACAGTAATAATAAAATTGCAAAAACAACAATAACATTTATGAAAGCAGCTACAAGAACTGTGTAAAAATAAAAGCCAGCCCATCAAAAAATAAAACTGAAATATAATGTAATAGCTATGGAAGAAAACATAAAATATAGGCACAGGCGTCGCTATGTGGTAAGAGGCTGGCTTCCCAACCACATAGCTCCGAGTTCAGTCCCCTTGTTTGTGATTTTGGGCAACTGGCTTCCACTATAACATCGAGCCGACCAAAGCCTTGTCAGTGGATTTAATAGACAAAATCTGAAAACCTGTCATGTGTGTGTGTGTGTCTGTGTGTGTCTGTGTGTGTGTCTGTGTTTGTCCTCCACAATTGCTTGTCGACCGACGTTGGTGTGTTTACGTCCCCGTAACCTAGTGGTTCGACAAAAGAATTCAAGAGAATAAGTACTAGGCTTTAAAAAGAAGTACTAGGTTCGATTCCTTCGACTAAAATTTCAAGGTGGTGTCCCAACAAATACGATAAAATACATTCTGCATAACATGTAAATGTAACAATTTGAAGATTATGTTAACAAAAAATTATTTAAAAATAATCATGGATGCAACCACGTGTTTTACAACCATGGTTTCAGTTCCAATACACGGCACCGTGGGCAAGTGTTTTCTACAATAGTAGCTCCTGGCCGACCAATATACATATATAAATTTTTTTAAATATACATTAAATATAGGACTTCATCAACGAGCGAAAAATACACAACGAGGGACAAGTATGGGACAAAATACCAAAAGACGTCTAACTCCTCCCCAGTTATCGACTGATTATTACTACCTGTTTCGTTCTTTTAACGACAAGACAGGAAGATTTTATAAGACAGCAGCATCCGAAATTTTAAAAGTATAAGATTTGTATAAAAGTACAGCATTTCACATCAAGAATCTTGCAAAACAAATTCATAAACGTTTATCTCCCTTTCTTTTTTATAATCATTCGCCATGCTGGAACGCTGAACTCTACACGTTTTTTTCATTCTCTCTCTGTTTATTTTCTCTGATTCCTTTCTGTTGAAGTGCGTAGGCTCGAAACGTAAAAAACTTTTTCATTTTTTCCGAGCGTCAAATTAACAAACTTGCTTGTTTTCATA
>NC_068982.1:56373324-56378398 GCF_001194135.2 Octopus bimaculoides | reverse complement strand
TATATATATATATATATGTTTAAATCACAATATATGGATTCAACTAATCCGTTGGTACTCATGAAAAAGATCCTTAATGTATAAAATTATAAACAAACAGAGAAATATACTATGATACAATTTATTTTACCATTGGATATTCATATTTGACAACTGTTTCGTAGCTTAATAAACATGTATAAATAATTTATTTTATTATATTTTTTATAATAAATAATAAATTACTTACATGTCTGCATTAATGCATATATGATTTTTAAATTAATGCAGATATTAAGCGTGCTCGTCAGATTAAAAGATTAGGAGTTTAGTCGAAGCGTATGGCTAAGTGGTTAAGGTGTTGAACTCATGATCGTGAGATTGTGGTTTCGATATCTGGACCGAACGATGCGTGATGTTCTTGAGCAAAACACTTCATTTCACGTTGCTCCAGTTTATTCAGCTGACAAAAATGAGTAATCCTCCAATGAATGGGCATCCCGACAAGTAGGACATATAAACCTCACAGAATCAGGGGTTCTGGCCCTATTGAGTCTATAGGGCTCATGAAAGAGCTTTACCCATTTTTTTTATCCAATAGTAATTTATACAGGCTCTAGGGATCATCAGTTGACCGAGTACACCGTACACCAAAATCCAAAGACGACGACGACAACAAAAACAACAGCAGGACTTTTATTTATAGGATACATCATGTGTGGAATAAATCTGTAATGTTGATTATAGACCCGCTGTGTCAGGGTTGGGCTGAACGTAAACAATCACAAAAATAGTCTTAGAGTTACAACCACTTAGAGTTACTGCAGTACATGTACTAAAGTGCATCTTAGAGAAAATAACTTTTGCTTGAAGCTGTGAAAAGAGTCTATATATAATCGCCTGACTTGCTAGAATTATCAACCAAATTTCCCTCAAAGCACATCGTATTGTCATGAGAAAGGGGGTGGAAACATTGAATAGCTCTTGATGTTCTGTCAGAAGAAAGGAGAGAAAATTCAAATAAATAAAAGTAAAAAGACGATGTAACCTCGGTTGGGACATCTTTGATCGTAAGTCTGCTTGATCAAGGTTAACTGAAATTAAAAAGCTGCTACGACTACTAAAACAACTACAACTACTACTACTACTACTACTACTACTGATAGATCAAACCACGGTGAAATATAATAAATGCGCATTCAAAGCAAAATGATATTTGAATCAGTCAAAGCATCACGCTACATTCCACTCTAATGCACTAAATAAGAAATATTTTGTTACGCTACACTACATGAAACTGTACTGCATTACACTACACTAAACATCGCACACACTTTAGTACAGTTTACTATAGAACACTAGAACCCATACCATACTTGTTCATCATGCAATGCACTCTTCTACTAAAAGAGAAAAAAATGTTTCGCATTTATCAGCCAGCAAAGAGGTCTTTTGGCCAATTAGAAATAGTAGCCACATTTTTCTGAAATTACAAGGGGTTTCTTCTTTTTTTTTCTGTTCGAGTGTTTATATCTTCGTTTACGCAAAGGCTGTTTGCTTTATGGATACTATCGAGTTCATTATTCTGTCAGGCATACTATGCCCTTGTTCCAAGAAATAATGACTTCAAATTTTGGTGCAAGGCCAGCAATTTCGGGAGAGGGATAAGTCGATTTCATCGACCTCCAGTGCTCAACCGGTACTTATTTTATCAACTCCCGACAGCATGACAAGGAAAGTCAACCACGCCGGAATTTAAGCTCAGAAGGTGAAGACGGGCGAAATGCCGCTTAACATTTCGCTCGGCGTGCTAACGATTCAGCCGGCTCACCATCTTTTTGCCCCAAGTAACAATGGTTTCAAATTTTGAGACAAGGCCAGTAGTTTTAGGCATAGTCGATTACATTAACACCAGGGCTCAACTGGTATTTATTTTAACGGTTCGAAAGGATGAAAGGCAAAAATCAACCTCGGTGGAATTCGACCGCAGAACGCTAAGCTCCGGAAGAAAGGCCACTAAACCTTTTACCTGACCTCCTAACGCTTCAATTTCTTTATTGCCCACAAGGGGCTAAACACAGAGGGGACAAACAAAGGGGTTAAGACGATTACATCGACCCCAGTGCGTAACTGGTACTTAATTTATCGACCCCGAAAGGATGAAAGGCAAAGTCGACCTCGGCGGAATTTGAACTCAGAACGTAACGGCAGACGAAATACCGCAAAGCATTTCGCCCGTTGTGCTAACGCTTCTGTCAGCTCTCTGCCTTATCCCAAATATTAATCTTTCTAATCCGGGCGCAGTACCAGCTATTTTGAAGGAAGGAGCAGTTGATTTCATCTATTCACAGTGCTCAACTGGTACTTTTTTAATCGACCCTGAAATGATGAAAGGCAAGGACAGCCTCAGTGGAAGTTGAACTCAGAACGTAAATCCGAAAGAAATGCTGCAAAGTGTTCTGTTCGATATGCTTACGATTCTGCTGGGTCGCCGCTTTAACCCTAAATATTAATGATTTCAAATTTTGACACAAGGCTAGCAATTTTGGAGGAGAGATTAAGTCGATTACATCGACCCCAGCTCCCAACTACGACTTCGAAAGGATGAAAGGCAAAGTCGACCTCAGCGGAATTTGAATTCAGAATGTAAAGCGGACAAAATGCCGCTAAGCATTTTAACCGATGTGCTAACGATTCTACCAGCTCATCGCCTTAAAAATGTTGTAAACCATTTTGTCTGGCGTGCTAATGAATCTGTTAGTTCGCAGCAAGCCCCAAATATTATAGGCACAAGGCCTGAAATTTTGGTGGAGGGAACTAGTCGATTACATCGACCCAAGTGTTTCTCACTGGTAGTTAGTTTATCGACCCCGAAAGGACGAAAGGCAAAGTCGACCTTGGGGGAATTTGAATTCAGAACGTAGCGACGGACGAAATATCGCTAAGCATTTCGTTCGAAGAGCTAACGATTCTGCCAGCTCGCCGCCTTAGCAACCCCAAGTAACAATAATACCGGCTTTTGGCTCATGTACAAGGTCTCAAATGAAGGAGGAGTTGGATCTGTAAAACCAGCTCAAATGCTTAACTGATAATTATATTAAAGACACCAAAAGATCAAAAAGGAAAAAAAAGGTGCCTCGAAAGTGATTTGAACTTTGAATGTAAAGAAACATAACTAAAATATTTTGTGTAGTGCTCTACTCATTCTACCATTCACTGCCCTCTCGAGCACGTAGAATTGACTTATAGAATATTTACAGAATTGATTCCTGACATGGGCACAGAGCCACAAATTCAGGAGAATAGTACAGCCGATTATCGATTCACAGAATTTAGTTGATAGTTTATATTATGAAACGTGGAAAGACGAAAGACAAAAATTAACTTCTGCTGAATATGAACCTAGAACGTAAACAGCTGGAACAAATAGTGCAAGGTATTTTTTTCCGATGCTCTAAATCTACTAAAAAGTAAAAACAGTAAATCACTTAGACATTACTGTCTCGAGTCGTAAGAGTTACAGGACTGGTCAACCAGTTGTTATGGCGTATAACCGACTGAAATCACAGCATCACCACCCTACTTTAAACGGAGCGCCAGTCCATCGTAGGGTTAACTCATTCACAGCTGAATGAGCTGCAACAAAGCGAAAGAAAATGGTTTCTGCAAAAACAAAATGCACTGTCTGGTCCCAGAGTCGAAACCACGATCTTGCGTACAATGCCCTAACAACTAGGCCATATACGTTCACTCTAAAGTCACTCCCCTTAAATACATTTCTAACATAGACACAAGGCCAGACATTTTAGTGGGTGTATTTGCCGATTAAATCAATCCAATATTTGAGCGGCATTATATTTTCTTGGGAGGTGCAATGGCCAAGTGGTTAGGGCAGTGGACTCGTGGTCATAGGATCGCGGTTTCAATTCCCAGACCGGGCGCTGTGAGTGTTTATTGAGCGAAAACACCTAAAGCTTCACGAGGCTCCGGCAGGGGATGGTGGCGAACCCTACTGTACTCTTTCACCACAACTTTCTCTCACTCTTACTTCCTGTTTCTGTTGTGCCTGTAATTCAAAGGGTCAGCCTTGTCACACTCTGTGTCACGCTGAATCTCCCCGAGAACTACGTTAAGGGTACACGTGTCTGTGGAGTGCTCAGCCACTTGCACGTTACTTTCACGAGCAGGCTGTTCCGTTGATCAGATCAACTGGAACCTTCGACGTCGTAAGCGACGGAATGGCAACAACAACAACAACATATTGTCTTGACCCTTGAAGGACGAAAAGTAAACCGGCGCTCAGCTGGATTTGAACTCGTAACTAAATACTTGAAAAATATTTTGTCTAACACTCTATAGATTCTGCCCTCAAGAATCTATGCCAGCTACTGTGATAATATAGAGACAACAGCAGTAACAACACTATTAACAACAGCAACAACAAAATAGAATAACATTATTAACAGTGAAAGAAAAAAAATCGGCCGGTCTAATCCTATTAGAAGCCAATTTATAAGTCTTTTGTTCTTAAGCTGTAAAGCTACCTAAATCGGCTTAGTACATTCCATTTAAGAGGACACTTTAGTACAATCAGTATAGCTGATCAATATGGTTTTTGTGTATTTTGGCGCGTAAATTATAAACGTTAATCAAATACGCAGATATATACGTATGTATGTATGTATGTATGTATGTATGTATGTGTATATATATAAGAGCACGCACGCGCGCACAGCTATATTCTAATTATTCTGGCGGTTACTGATAACATAAAGTCTCAGCATACCGCTCCTGCTGAATCATTTATTTGAATTGTGCATATCGCTAATCTTACGACTATACACACACACACACACACACACACACACATATATATACATGTATATATGTGCGTGTATGTATATATGGATGTATGCATATATATATGTCCATGCATGTATATATATGTATTCATATATAGATCTATGCATCTTTATATATAGGTGTGTGTCTGTGCATACATGCGTGTGAACATCCGTTTAATATGTATATAGATAGACGCATATATATGTATGTATTTATATATCTATCTATACTTATGTATATATATATGTAT
>NC_068982.1:56372018-56373243 GCF_001194135.2 Octopus bimaculoides | reverse complement strand
CACCACTTTAAATGGTTTTGGTTGAAGAAATCGACCCCAAGACTTATTCTTTGTAAGCCTAGTACTTACTCTATCGGTTATTTTGCCGAACCGCTAAGTTACGGGGACGTAAACAGACCAACATCGGTTGTCAAGCGATGATGGGGGACAAATACACACAGGCCATCCCCAAGTACAACAACATATATAGGGAGTATTCACAAAAAAAAAACCAAAGACGAAGACAGGTGGTGTAAACAACAAACAGATGTATTAGTTTAACGCTCGGGAAGTGAAAAAGTCTTTAACGTTTCGAACCTACGCTCTTCCACAGAAAGGAACACAGAAAGAAAGTAGGGAGAAAATAAAGAATGTGTAGTGGCTAGCGATCTATCATGGTGAATGCCGGACAGTAGGGTCACACAGGAAAGCTAGGAAGAAGGGGAGATAATAAAATAGTGGTGATCCCAAAACGAAAGTGCGTGTGCGTGTGTATAAAAGCGTTGTATGTGCGTGTGGAAGAGGGCTGGTGACCTTGACGTGTGCGTGTGTGTATGTGTAGTTGTGAAGGTGTGGGGCTGGGAAGTGGTCAGTGCTAGTGTGTGGGTGGTAGTGTCATGTGATGTGATGTGTTGTCTGGTATAGTGGTGTGTGCTAGTCATGTGTGGTGTGGTGTGATGGTGTTGGGAGGTGGGGGTGGGGAGGTGAGAGTGGGGAAAGCAAGGTGTGTGTGAGTTAGGCTGAGGGTAGGGGTAGAAGTGGAGTACGCGGGTAGGCAGAGGGTGGGTGTAGAGGTGTGGGGTGTGGGAGGGGATGTAAGGGATGGGATGGGAAATATAGAGAAGGTGGGTTGGAATGTGTAGGGGTGAGGTGGGGTTACGACGGAGGGGTGACGATGAAGGGGGAAGGAGAAGGTGGGTAGGAGTGAAGAGAAGAAACAAGGAGATTAGGAGTTAAGAGAATTAGGACTCGGAGCAAGAGAGGCAAGGTGGGTGGGAGGAAGTAGGTGTGAGGGGGAGAGGTGAGGGCAGGAGGTTAGATGAAGAGGGGAGGAGAGTTGAGCCCATGTGGAGCAAAGGAGCGAAGAGAGAAGATTAATCCTTGTCCACAGCGCAAATGGGAGTCCAGATGGCTCCTGTGCAGGGACAATCCGAACACGGACAGGTGCTGCAAAGAGTGACCGGTAAAGCGGAAATGGCGCGCGACCAGGGCATCATTGCCGAGTCGGATGTCTCGGAGGTGTTCC
>NC_068982.1:56366285-56371879 GCF_001194135.2 Octopus bimaculoides | reverse complement strand
TAAGGGCAAGTGCGGCAGCGTGGGCGGGAGCAGGGAAACGAGCCGGGTTGGGTGGTCGGGTTAGGGAAGAAGCTATGGACAAAGAGGCCTCGTAGGTTATGGGCTCGTTTGAAGGAGGGGAGGGGTCGGTTAGGGAAGATGTGCGAAGTGGAGGGGTCAGACTGGAGTCGCCGGAAGGCTCGGAGAATGGTGCACGACGGGCTTCTTTTCGTTTCTGTCTACCAAATCCACTGAGTCAAAGGAAAGTGTAAAAAAGCCTGGCGGATGGAGTACATCCTTAATTCAAAAGTACAGCCTTGTTAAAAATTTCGATTACGTTTATTCTCAGTTCGTGAATTACATTAAGGGTACACGTGTCTATAAGATGTTTAATCCCTTACATGCTAATTTCCAGATGTAATTCAGCTAATCAAGAAGCTAAATCCTTTTCACCAAAACCGGCCGAGAACCGTCTATCTATCTATCTATCTATCTATCTATCTGTTTGTCTGTCTATTTATCTATCTATCTGTCTATTTATCTCCCCCTCTCACTGTTTCTCTCTCTGTCTCTCTGTCTCAGTCTCTTTCTTTCTCTTTCTCTTTCTCTCTTTCTCTCCCTCTCTCTCTCTCTCTCCCCTCCCTCCTCTCTCTCTCCCCGTATAACTGCAAACCTAACGCTGAGGTAACAGAATCGGTGTAACTGGTCATTTCCCAGACTCCTTTCTTATGGAAAACTTTCTGCATTATTAGAAGCTTTCTTAGTTTCCCTTTTCTTTTCCTTCCTCATATATATATCTGTCATCCTGCATCATCTCTTTTTATGTATCCCCAAAGCATCAGACTCTTACCCCTAAACTTCACTGTTTTCGTCGTGTAACGTGGGTCATTTCGCTTTCCTGGAGGCCTTCTAACAAATTCTCGCTTACTAAGCCCAGACTTAAATATCATCGACCAAACGCGGACAGAACTAAAGAGAAGAGTTCGTCAGAAGAATCTACGCCATCTTGAAGAGTTGTGGGAGCTGTCACAGAGAATAGCATCTCATACCTGTGAAGATGGCAAAGGATTTGTACGCATCTCTTCCCAGGCGCTTTGAAGCAATTATTCAAGCTTAGGGAATCCACACGAAATATTAACAATGTACAGAAACTTCTTAAAATGAACATTATGTAATAAAGTTTTCTGTTTTAAAATACTGTATCTTGATTGGTTTATCTGAGGTGGCTGAAAACTTTTGCACGGCCATTTTTGGTGGTCACCTCGCATTTAGAATCCCTACAACAAAATATAGGCATGGAAATGACTCAAACATGACCAATGTTTCTTATTTCTTTACTGCCCACAAGGGGCTACACACAGAGGGGACAAACAAGGACAGACAAACGGATTAAGTCGATTATATCGACCCTAGTGCGTAACTGGTACTTATTTAATCAACCCCGAAAGGCAAAGTCGACCTCGGCGGAATTTGAACTCAGAACGTAGCGGCAGACGAAATACCGCTAAGCATTTCGCCCGGCGTGCTAACGTTTCTGCCAGCTCACCGCCTTACTGCCAAACATGATCAATGTTTCATCTGTACATAACGCAATGCGAAACATCCACTTATAAGTTGGTAATTAGTAGAAATTTACAATAGTTTAATGTGGCCGAAGACCTATGCACGGTACTGTATATATGTGTGTATGTCCCTGTGTGTGTGTGTGTATGTCTGTGTATGTGTGTGTATGTGTGTGTGTGTACGTATATATATATATATATATATGTATGTATATGTATATATGTTCTGCCGTTGCTAAAAAATAGCTAAGAGCGAAAAGCTGTTTAATGACGGAGTAAATCAACGGCTTTGTACAATAATTTTAGTCAACAACGTGTATTAAGTATTCTTTCTGTAATTTCGTAGACAAAAACTTATGTATTTATATTTATGTATGCATGCATATATTGTATGCATGCATGTGTGTATGTATGTGTATGTGTGTGTATATATCCGTGTGTGTTGTAATAAACGTGTTTGTCTCAACGTGTGCTTTTGTGTCTTTCTCACTAACAATATCATCTTGTTTGCTAGTTGAAGTCTCGAGTCAACTACAAAGCCATCTCCGATTTTATTCTATTACTTAAAGGTCAAACAGAAACATAAACTGAATGACACTGTGTTGTTTTGTCACTCTATACTCAAATATCGCCGAGCTTACATTTCCCTTTTGTGTTCCAAATCAAGCAAATGGGTTGATTAACTTGGCTATACATTCTTTTCATTACAAATTAGTAGTGTTGTGTCGTTGTAAGAAATCTAAAATATTATTCTATTTGTTACAACGAGCGTTGAAATATTTACACGATTAACAATATTAACTATGGAAGGAAACTGAGGACAATCGAAATTTTTGACATAATGAGACAAATGCAATTGTTAAACGTGGACCGGCGTTAACTGTGGAAGCAACTGGAAGATACAATCGAAATATTTAACATTGTGAGACAGAAACAATTGTTGATTGATAAACGACGTTAACTATGGAAGGAATTTGAAGGCACAATCGAAAATTTTCATACAATAAGACAGGTGCGATTCTAACATGTGAAACAGCGGTAACTATAGAAGGAATTCGAAGGTATAATTAAAATCTTTAACGTTATAAGATAATTGCAATTGTTACGTGTTGGAAAGTGGGTTGATTAAATTGGCTAGTGCTGTGCCCGTTTAAGAAATCTAAGATATTAGTCTATTTGTTACAACGAGTGCTAAAATATTACGCGTTTAACAACATTAACTATGGAAGGAATTCGAAGACACAATAGAAATCTTTTACATAATATGACAGGTACGATTGTAACATGTCAAGAAGCGTTAACTATGGAAGGAAATCGAAGACATAATTGAGATATTTTACATAATGCGACAGGTACAACTGTAACATGTTAAGCAGCGGTAACTATGGGAGGAAATCGAAGACATAATTGAAATCTTTTACTACATAATATGACAGGTACGATTGTAACATGTCAAGCAGCGGTAACTATGGAAGGAAATCGAAGACATAATTGAAATATTTTACATAATGCGACAGGTACAGTTGTAACATGTTAAGCAGCGGTAACTATGGAAGGAAATCGAAGACATAATTAAAATCTTTCATGTAATGAGATAAATGCATTTGTTACGTTAAAGGAGTGGTTAAATTGGCTAGTGCTTTGTCAATGTAAGAAATCTAAGATATTATTCTACTTGTTACAACGAGTACTGAAATATCAAGCGTTTATGAACGTTAACTATGGAAGGAAGCAGAGGGCAATAGAAATCTTTGACATAATGAGACGAATGTGATTGTTAAATGTGAACCAACGTTAACTATGGAAGGAACTAGGAGATACAATTGAAATATTCAACATAGTGAGACAAGTGCAATTGTTACGTGTTAAACAGCGATAACTATGGAAGGAATTTGAAGACACAATTGAAATCTTTTACATAATAAGACAAGTACAGTTCTAACATGTTTAGCAGCATTAACTACAAAAAGGAACTCGAAGATATAATTAAAATCTTTAATTTAATAACATACGTGCAATTGTCACGTGTTGCCAAAGAGGTTGATTAAATTGCCTATACGCTCTTTTCACTACAAATTCGTAATGTTGTGTCAATGTAAGAAATCTAAAATATTATTCTTTATGTGCTGAAGTGTCACGTGCTTAACAACATTAACTATGAAAGACAATCGAAGACTTTAAAATAATGAGATAAATGCAATGTGAAACAGCGTTAACTATGGAAGAAATTCGAAGACACAATAGAGTTTTCTTTTACAGAATGTGACAGGTTAAATTCTAGTATGTTAAGCAGCGTTAACTACCAAAGAAACTCGAAGATATAATTAAAATCTTTAGCGTAATAAGATAAGTGCAAAATTTACGTGTTAAACAAGGCTAACTATGGGAGGAAATAGGAGATATAATGAACACCTTTAACATAATAAAACACATTTATGGAGACCAATGGATTTATGCGTCATCAGTCGCTCGGTTTAATGCTGTTGTCACCTGGACTTTGACTATCATTAGCAGAGTTTCTTCTTATACTAGATGCCATACATGTCTCTAGTCAGTTTAAGAATAACTGCCTCCCTTCCTTCAACAAATCTCAGAGGTCGTGTAAGAAATGGGCGTTAATCTTTCCTCCTTTGGGATTACGATCATTAGTATGATGGTGAAAGCCCCCGCATCTGCTAACCACCTTGCATCCAACTCTACATAGCATATGCTAAATAAATCTCAAAATCTATCCCACTTCACTCCTCTAACAATTTGGTGTAGTCTAGGGTTCAAATGACCTATTTCCCATCATCTCCAAACACTCCTAATATCAGCGGCCTGTCAACGGGGATCTCAGTCTGCACAGTATCAAAGTAAGATATATATATACATATAGCATTGCTTATAGCCACTTTAATGTGGGTATCCTCTAAGAGACGATGATACTACCATTTCACTCCAGGAAGACGTTTCCTCCAGCTGGTTTATTCAGTGTGCTTCTTGCACCTGATACTTATTGCAAGCGGGAGATAACTCCTACCACCCTACCTTCATGGTTACCAGACCACGTAATTTCTATGCTTATTGGATCTCCTCGGTGGTGGGTACACACACACACACACAAATGCATACATGTATACATACATCATATATATAGTATATATATATTTTTTAGTCTTTTATTTTTTTACATGTTTCAGTCATTTGACTACAGCCATACTGGAGCACCGCCTTTAGTCGAACAAATCGACCCCAGGACTTATTCTTTCTAAGCCTAGTACTTATTCTATCGGTCTCTTTTGCCGAACCGCTAATATATATATGTATGTATATACACAGACACACACATACAAAGAAACACACACACACACACACACATGCCTTCTCTTTTGAAGACTTTCAAACATTTTCGAAAGTGATGAGAGAGATCTGGCTGTTATTTCTAGCAAATCTAGCGGTCATAGTGAGAGCCCTCGCATTTGGCACCTTTGTTGTTGATGTTGCTACTGATAAGACTCCAGCTTGACTTTTTGCGGTCTATATACACATCCACGTCTGGTACACAGTCTATAACTAAACAAAGGCGACAACTTGGTCGAGTTTGGCTCTGACAACAGGCACGAAAAGGAGAAATGTCGAGCTAACAAACTTCTAAATTGAGCAAACAGAGGTTTCACACCTTTACCTGTGTTACTAATGTAATTTAGGCCTAACCTATATTGGATTGTTTACAGTTCTTCGTCTACATAGATGCACGCATGCGCACGCATACATACATATAGGCACGCACACACGGACACATTCACACACACACGCACGCACACAGATACTTACATACGGGTGCAGGCGCACACATACACAAACACTAAAGTGAACTTGATGAGCAAGAATAGAAGGAAAAAGAGTGGGATATAGATAGATGCATAGACAGACAAACAGACAGACAGGCAAATGAACAGACTTATATATATATATATATATTTATATATGTCTTATTAGACACAAGATGTGATCTATTTCTAGCACATTGAATGTCCACGTTAGTGGTCAACGTCATATATAAAAATGTAC
>NC_068982.1:56361000-56361834 GCF_001194135.2 Octopus bimaculoides | reverse complement strand
AATGTCCCTCGCTATGGTTATTTCCCAGGAGGTTCTGGCCACACGTCTTACGGTTCATCAACCCGCGTTGTTGAATTACTTTCTTCCGACATACCTTCACTTGTATTATGTATTAAGCATGTACTCGCACGCGCGGGCGTGTGTGTGTGTGTGTGTGTGTGTGTGTGTGTGTAGTTACATACCTATACAATACTACCAACAAGTTTCAACTGATAGTTGTTTTTCCTCACTCTGAACTCAGTACTAAGTTACTGAGCACCCAGCCAATCCATGCGTCCTATTAGTTGATATGCCTAGATTCCAACGAGCCCTGCACCTAATCAATTCAGACACACAGATATATATATATATATATATACACTCACACACATATAAATATATATATACATATACACACACACACATATATATGTGTGTGTGTGTGGTGTGCGTGCGTGTGTGTGTGTATGTATGTATTTTTCAATGTGTACAAATAACACAGAAAAAATGAATAGTTACCAGGGTAGTAAAATATTTACATAAGTACCAAGGATGTTACAGCCTACTTATAAAGGTAGAAATTTCAGAGTTTAGTGAAATGTTTTTATATAGACAGATAAATAAAGAAATGGAGTTAAACGCAGGTGTTATTCAAATCTTTCTACTTTCGACGTGTTTCGAAGAAAAAAAAATATTGGTATTATTCCAGAGGTAATAAAATAATGTAAAACAATGCGATCTTCTCAACAGGGAAAAGACGAGAAACAAAACACATCTTCGAAACATGTGTAGGAAGTATACAAATTTTAATAACACCTGCGTTTAGCTCCATTTCTTCATATATATATATATATA
>NC_068982.1:56359501-56360970 GCF_001194135.2 Octopus bimaculoides | reverse complement strand
TATATATAAAACAAATGATAGAAACGGAAATTGAAATGTACAAGAAGCTTTATTGCTCACAACAATCGTTTCGACCCATCCTGCATCGATCGATTGCGTGTAGGATACTGCACCTCGGGGTTATGATCCCTGGAAAAGGGATCATAATCCCAAAATATAGAAATATAAAGTAAGTCCCCAACTTTGTTTTATTTATATAATTTACCTTTACTTTATATTTCATCTTGCATTGTTCCAACCTTACCCAACCAGTGTCTTTAATGTAATATCATCCACCATAATTACTACGTGAGGAAAAAAGGTTGGTTTGTCATGGTTGGCATGCCGTTGATATTGTTACCGTTGTTGTTGTTTCTTGTTGTTGTTCTTTTTGTTGTTGTTGCTGCTACTGCTGCTGTCGTCGTCGTCGTCGTTGTCGTCGTCGTCTTTGAGTTACTGTCCCTTTGAATCATTCCGCATCTACTACACACTGCTGACTCAAATACCGAAATATTTGTCGTTGCGAATTGCTTGTTTAAGTTAATCTCTTCACCTTCCCCCTCTGTCTATGACTGACGCGCCATCAGCTAACAATGACGTTTTCACGCTTTAGGCTAGGAGAAATAGCAGCCAAATCTCCCACACTAAACGTATCTAGTATTACATTATCCAATGCCTTCACCTTTTCTTAAAAAAAAAAACAGAGTAGGTGTTAAAAGATGGAAGACATTGGATAATATAGTTCTAGATACACCAAGCTTGATAAGATTTCACTTGGACCTAAATGATGAAGACAACAATAGTGACAGCAGCAAGCAGTACGGCGTTTCTGTAGACCTGATGAAACATAACATTTTCTCATTGCAGTTTATGACACCATGTACTTATCTGATCATTACCTCATCAAGGTAAGTATAAAGTAAGTAAAGTTACCTTCTCAATTCATTCCGACTCATAAGGGCCGGTTTCCCGGTTTCCCGGCTTCCATGGCGTAAATGCTGCCCAACTGGACGGGATGCCGGTCCGTCGTAGGATTACTCGTTTTTGCCAGCCGAGTGGACTGGAGCAACGTGAAATGAAGAGTTTTTCTCAAGATGGACTGTTCCAACGGGAAGGACTGTTCCAACGGGAAGGACTGTTCCAACGGGAAGGACTGTTCCAACGGGAAGGACTGCTTCAACGAAGTCGCGTATTGTCCTTGCCTTCGAAACGCGAAGAAGATGGAACAGGGACTACTGAAGAAGGGAAATATTCTTCATGTTGCATGTCTCGTTTCTCTGTTTTTTTTTTTCGTTGATCGAAAAAAAGTTCGTTTTCTGTCTTCATCTTTATGTTTTCGTTTCTCGTTGTATTTAACGTTTTTTGTGATGCCCTGTAGCCATATATGCATGTATGTATACATATAGATGTAGTTATGTACATATATGTATGGATATATGCATATAATTATATATTATTTATGATCGAACGCCACGCACTGTCTCCAAGTA
>NC_068982.1:56352088-56359218 GCF_001194135.2 Octopus bimaculoides | reverse complement strand
ATACAAATGGCTTCTTTTCAGTTTCCGTTTCTGCCTATCCAATCCGTTCACAGGGTTTTGGTCGGTCCGACACTATAGTAAAACACATTTGCTTAAGGTGCCACGTAGTAAAACTGAACGCGGAACCATATGGTTGGGAAGCAAACTTCTTAGAGTTGCTCTCGTCTTTGTTTTCTCTTTCCCCACTACAGCCTCGACCAAGTAGGCTCGTAGGGAAAAGCGTTCCAACCATATAACTATTACTTAAGACTGCATGATTCAATATGCACCCTTAAAAGAAAAACGATAGAATATTATTCAGAGGGCTTTCGTTGCTATTTCTAGCTTGTCGATCACGTAGGCACCTTACCAGTTTATTGTATGTATATATTTGCATATGAATGATTGTATTTGTTTATGTATTAGGCGCTTGTGCGTATATATGTGTGTGTATGAGAATGTGTGCTTATGCGGGTATGCGAGTTTGTCTAGCGTCATGTCGACGCATATACGTATTTGTGCATAACTACTTCTATATGCTTGTGTATCAACTTATTTCTCTGTACTTTAATGCGTATGTGTTTGTCTCTGTACGTCGATATGTCTGTATGTGAATGTATGAATGCATATGTGTATATGTGTATATGTCTGTGTATGTATTATATATACATGTATGTGTGCGTACTTAGAAGCTGTTTGCTTGCTCTCCTTTTGTGAGGTGTGTGTGTAATTGTGAATAGCTTTGTATCTGTGTGTATATACATGTGTATGCGAGTCTAATGTGTGACAGTATATTTGTATATAATTTAGTTTTACTCTGGGCGACGTATACATCAATAAAAGTGTATGTATATATATATATATAAGCAACTATGTCTATGCTAGTATATCTGTATATATGAAACGTACGTATTTGTATAGAAACACGCATGTATGTATGTATGTATGTATGTATGTATGTATGTATGTATGTATGTATGTATGTATGTATACGTGTATTTATGTTTGCGTTTAGATATGTGTATACGTGTATACATTTCCCGGATCGATTAAGCAGTTTTCGCCTAAACTAACAAAGCACACATTAAGATCGATACACAGCCGAAAGACTGTGTTGACCGAATGCATTCTTCTACAGCAAGGTGTAGCCAAGACGTCCCGTCTTCAGCAAGCCGTGCATTCATTGGAAAGCAACGCGTGGTTGTGGCGATAATAAATGAATTAGATTCTGAACTAAATGATATTATTGCTACTACGGTGTAGCCATTATTAACTATAAAAGGCTGAACAGCAGATCAGTTGTCGGACTAAATCCCTTCTGGTCATTAGTTTTGTATTTCACCGTTATCAGTTCAACTCCCATCCGGCATAACTTTTCCTTTTCATCCGTCGTATAAACCACTATTATTATAATAGACTTGAAGGCGGTAAGCCGGCAGGATCGTTAGCACGCCGAGCGAAATGCTTAGCGGCATTTCGTCTGATTTAACGTTCTGAGTTCAAGTTCTGCTGAGGTCGACTTTATCTTTCATTCTTTTGGAGTCGATAAATTAAGTATCAGTTGCATACTGGGGTCGATCTAATCGACTGGCTCCCTCCCTCAAAATTTCGGGCCTTGTGACTAGAGTAGAAAAGAATAAATAAAGGCGGTGAGCTGGCAGAAACGCTAGTACGCCGGGTGAAATGCTTAGCGGTATTTCGTCTGTCTTAACGTTCTGAGTTCAAATTCTGCCGAGGAATTCCGAAATTCTTTCGGAGTCGATAAATTGAGTACCAGTTGCGTACTGCAGTCGCTCCAATCGACTGGCCCCCTTCCCAAAAATTTCGGGCCTTGTGCCTAGAGTAGAAAAGAATATTAACTATAAAAGGCTGAACGGCAGATCAGTTGTTGGGTTAAACGCTTAGCTGCATTTCGTCTGTCTTAACGTTCTGAGTTCTAAGTCTGCTGAGGTCGACTCTACCTTTCATCTTTTCGGGGTCGATAAAATAAGTACCGGTTGAACACTGGGGTCGATGTCATTGTTTTGTTCCCTCCCCGAAATTCCAGGGCTTATGCCTGTAGTAGAAAGTCTTATCAAAGTAGACTTATTTAAGGCGGTGGGCTGGCAGGGTCGTTACCGTATCGGACAAATCGCTTAGCGGCATTTTTACTGGTTCTTTACGCTTTGAGTTCAAATGCCGCCGAGGTCAACTATACCTTTTATCCCTTTGATTCTATAAAATAAAGCACCATTTGAGACGAGTAGATGTAATCGACTTGCCTGTTCCTTCAAAATTATAATAGGCATAATGATCTCAAATTATCCCTTCCTTATACAAAAATCTTCACTGAGTATAAAATGTTGACCGACAGAAGCAGTAGAGTATCAAGCTAAAATTTGTGATATTTATTTACTGTCTTTTACATTTATGTTCCGTGTTCAAAGTCTAAGGAGTGAATACCTTTGTCTTTCATTCTTCCAGAGATCGATAAATGAAGCACCTGTTGTGTACTATGACAATTAAACTCTCTTCGTGAACTATGCAGCCTTGTAACTATGTTAGAAATCGGAGCAGATGATTGCAGAGTCGGTAGAGTGTTTGGTAAACTGATATACATTATGTAGTCACGTAGATTTACATTGTGAGTTCAAATTCTTCTTTTGCGTGCTAATTTCATGGACGTGGCCCGCGGAAATTTCACGCTTTATAAATGTTTTTGAGGCACATTATTATAATTTTATTTTTATAGAGCATTGTAATATTATGTTAATGTAAGGCTGGCAGAATCGTTAGAACGCCGGACAAAATACTTAGCGACATTTCGTCCGTCTTTACGTTTTGAGTTCAAATTCTGCCAGGGTCGATTTTGCCTTTCATCCTTTCAAGGTCAACAAAATAAGCACCAGTTGACCACTGGCGTCTATGTAATCGATTTACCTCTTTCCCCGAGATTACTAACCTTATGCCAAAATTTGAAACCGATATTATATTAATGAATTTATGTGTTCGTTGTTGCCCCCATAGTTAAAGTTGTTTAATGCGCACCATTCGAACACAAGTCTTGACGAGGAGAAAAATATTAATGGTTATTATGAAAATTATTGAGTATCAGAATTGGTGGAGCCCAAGGGTCATAAGTACTGCATTCAATCTTGACTAAAAGGTTAAAACAATTCGAGTACATGACTCCAGTGATAAATTTAATTTTTGACAGAAATAAGCACAGGCATAGTTGCGTAGCTTGCTTTGCAACTCCAGTAGTTTTGGTTTCTGTCTCATGTGATGAATGTATTACTTGTGTAATTGTATTTTAGCGTAATCTTGAATTGACTTAAAGCTTATGAATGAAATTTGGTAGATGGAAACTATGGAATCCCGAAGAAGAAACTGATCTAGCTCTTCGGTAGTATGCTGAACCAGTCACCCAGCTTAACACCACTTCCCGGTCACAGGTAATTTTAGCAGAATCCACTCTGTCTGTTGCAAACATCCGGATCAGTTCTCCTTTTCTTTCCTTTTTTCTATGAATGCAGGAAATTCTCTATTTGCAGTAACAAATTTTAAACGTAAAAATGTTGCACTAAATACCAAACGGTCTTCAATCACCTGTTTTACCGATTCTATGAATCCTATTCTATCAATAAGAATTATTATTCTGATGAACGTGAAAAAGTAGTTGAAATGAAATACAGGTAAACCATGATGATAAGCCATATTTGACGCATTTCATAAATGCCGATTATGCTCTTGTAAAAGACTTAGACACAATCATTTGCTCTCTCTCTGAAATCTATCACTCCATCTCTTTTATAAGATCATTGCTTTTGATACGCCAATTAAAACGAAATTACAGATCTTGCTGGTGTTTTTGTTGCTGTGGTGCATGTGGTGTTGACGGTAAGGGCCATGGTAATTTTGTTGTTGTTATTGCGTTTGTTATTGTTGTTGTTGTTATTCTTGTTGTGACGTTGATAGTGAGGTGAAGGAGATGGTAGTTTTCGTTCAATGTAAAATAGAAGCGAAATTAATAGAGATAAGGATTGATTCTGGTTTTATTCCAATCTCTTTCTTTCGTTTTATTTATTTATTTATTGTTGGAACAGCCTGTAGTTTCCTAGTCATGATGCAATTAGGATTGGTGGTGGTGGTGGTGGTAGTTGATGGTTGGACTTTTCTCAATGCAAGAGTACAGAACACCTATCGGTATGTAGTACTTGTCAATATATTGATTTATGCAAAATGCTACACATCTGGAGGCAGGGTAGATTGACTATTAGAGTGACCCAGGAAGGAAAGTTCGATGGTTCATAATCCGTATTCAACACTGCATTATATCTGTGGGCTAGACACATCTGTCATAATGGCCCAGTTTATCTAGTTGTAAACGTCTACTGTAAGGAATATAATTCCTGTTGAAAACAATGCTTCACAGGAACCGGGGACACATCATCGTCCGAGGCAACGACTACCCTGAAAAACTTTAGTCGCATATTACTTTGCAGTACCACGTTTGATTTCTAATGCAGGAAGAGTTACCCGAGATTGATCAGCGTAATGACCAAGAAAATAGTGTCATCCGCTTAATGCTATGAAAGTCTGCGTTAAAATATGATTTTTTAAAATATTTATTTTGAGAAGATTGGCCATAGTTAAAGTTTTTCTTCTGGTCATCCTAAAATCGTAGGACACATGGTAGAAACGTGATGTTATTTTTACTTTAAATGATAAATTTGCATATTTTCATAACGTTATGTTTATTACTTTATATTATATTGATTTAGACAACGAATTAAACTTATTGAAAAACTGGAATTTAAATAAGATCTAGTATTAATAACATTAATGACTATTAAGCATAATACAAAAAAGTGGTTAACATGAATGTATCTCCCTTTCAAAACGTAGCATTCAAACACACGTCATGGACAGAAGAATAGAGTTACATATAAATTTTACAGATCAACACTTTTTCTTTGCAGCTATCGTGCCATCTTCAACGACATTCTTTACTCCTCTAAGGCGGCGAGCTGGCAGAAACGTTAGCGCGCCCGGCGTCTGCCTTTACGTTCTGAGTTCAAATTCCGCCAAGATCGACTTTGCCTTTCATATTTTCGGGGTCAATAAATTAAGTACCAGTTGCGTACTGCGGTCGATCTAATTGACTGGCCCCGTTCCCAAAAATTTCGGGTCTTGTGCCTAGAGTAGAAAAGAATATTCTTTACTCCTCTTACATAATATCATTTTGTTGTTTATTTAGCGCAGGAGTTGTGGCTATTATTTTTACAAACCTTCTCAGAAAAGTAAGGTTGGCGTGATTAATATCGATTTCAAAATTTGGCACAAGGCCGGCAAGTTCGTGAGGAGCTGCTAACTCGACCCCAGTGTTCAACTGATAGTTATTTTATCGATCCCGAAAGGATGGAAAGCAAAGTCGACCTCGACGGAATTTGAATTTAGAACGTAAAGACGGACGAAATACCGCTAAACATTTTACCCAATGTGCTAACGATTCTGCCATCACGCCGCCTTGATGTGATTCATATTCAATTGCAAATACTTTATCTTGATGAATATAGAGTAAAAACTAGCATGGGAATGTTTAGAGAGAGGCAGTTCTGCAAGAGAAAAGATTGAGAGAAAGTCGTACTATACAGTTTGGTGGATAGAACAGACAGTATGGATGATATGATGAGAAGAGATGAATCTACTGGGTAGGTTTAAATGGGCCTGGTAACCAGTTGTTATTGCAGCTAAATGTTTGCGTGTTGCAGATATCTGCAGTAACACTGTTCCAGATAGGATAGCAATACTGCAATGGGAATCACACGTATATTTTGAAGGAGACAACAGGTGATCATAGTTGAAGAATCTGCTGCTTATTAAAGAGTTAAACTTAACGTTTGAGATGCAGTTTTAGCCATGGCTTAGATGTTTTAATCCCCCTCAAATTGTAACATTTACCGTTTTAAAATTAAAAGAAACATTTGATAATGCAGTCGTAGATATACTAGTCCTAGTGAATGACATAATGGTTTCTGGATGGGACGTCTATGGTCATATGCCAACTCAATAAGAGCCGTGTTGGGAAGCTTGACTGAACAACATTAGCTAGATCAGAAATAATGAGGCAAAGCATTCGCAATGTCTTTGACGGCTTTAGTTATTAAAGTAAGGAGATAATATTTATGCTCATTGAAACGTAGATGTCTTGTTAGAACAAGCTATACTGCGGTAGTTACCATGAGAGAAACTCTCATATTGGCTTTTGGGGCAAGATGCACTCTTGTTTATATCACTAGCCGGGAGATAAATCCCCGCTACCTCCAACACCGGGAGACCAGATCACGTGGTTTCGACCTTCCTTGGTCTTGTCGATGAGAGATGTCCGACTACTAGAGATAGAAGCGATTCATTTCCCCGCCAGCGCTATATAAAATAACAGAGTCAAAACAGGCGCTGGTGACACAATTAGCCAGTGAGCTTGTTAAAGATTAGGCCAAGGAAGGCCGAAACCACGTGATCTGGTGATCTCGGCGCTGGAGGTAGCGGGGATTTATCTCCCCGTAAGCGATATAAACAAGCGTGCATTTTGCATCAAAAGCCAATGTGAGAGGTTCTCTCATGGTACCTACTGCTGTATAATTTGTTCTAACAGAACATCTACGTTTCAGTGGAGATAAATATTACCTCACGGTGTTAATACTGCCTCTGTCGTTACTAAATAAAGTAAAGAGAATACTATGTTTTCTACATGTAGTCACTGTATCGTGGTGCTGTTAAAAAGAGCAAATTACCATGTCACCATTAGAGAATATATGAAAGTAGTGGAAATAATGCAGGCCAGGCGAAATAGTTGTACGTTGCGTGTGGATAACGGTTGAATGAGAAATGCTATCGGAGAATGAAACTAACAGAGAGATAAATCAAATTTTTAGAATGTTAACTACTGAGGGTTCTCGGGATGTTTGCTACAACAGAAATAAAGCTCTAACAGGAAAATTGTCAACCAACAAATAAAAATATAGTCGTAGCCAAAAGTTTGGAACATAGGTCTGAAAATTAGAATTTTTATATTAAATGCCCAGTTATGTTTAATTTACAATATGTTATTACTTGACCCAAAATTTGGAACCTAGATCTGAAAATTAGAATCTTTATATTAAATGTCC
>NC_068982.1:56349834-56350920 GCF_001194135.2 Octopus bimaculoides | reverse complement strand
TATATATATATATATGAGCCAAATTGTACTTGGGCATTACAATTTTAATTTTAAAAAAATGTTCCAAACTTTTGGCCACAACCGTAAATAAAGCCAGCCAACATTATCAGAAAGATCTTGCTTTAACATGGGCGAATGCTTTACTGATGTAATGGGCAATCACATAGTTATTGCTCTCCGAGATAGTCTCAAGGTTGTGAAACCACTGCTTTGGAATGCTGGATAAAAGAGATTAAGTCGCTTAGGTTTTGCACAAATCGTTGTGGGGGTCACCAAAGAAGAAAAGAAACTGGAAATGATAAAAGAGATAAAGAATATCGTTTACAGCTAGTGGGTGGTAGAATCAGAGGGAGTTGGTCTTTGTGTGAAATAAGCTATCACGTTTTTCAACAACATCTATAGAAGTAACAACAGAAACTACAGCAGCAAGTGTCATAACCTTTCTTGGAACAGCTTTCATATCTATAATCCATATTTTGTCAATACAGTCTCTGTTGACTAGTAATCTTCTTAATCATTGCTGATCAAGATAAACCGATGTCATATTGACTTACTTAACGACAATATATACTAGTGCTGAACATTCTCTTACTTTCAGCCACCTAACAGATCGAACCTCCTCCAGTTTTATGATAAGTGGTCCATTAAAATAGTAGATTTAATTCGATGTCTTTTTTTATCACCTTCTTCATGACCCATGATGCTTTTAATGGAATTCTCTTTGCTATAAGTAAAGCATTTAAGCACAGTCTCGAGTTTGAACGTAGGCACAAGGCCATGAATTGAGAGGCTATGACTGATACTGTTTTATTGACTTTGAAAAGACGAAAAGCGAAGCTGACCTCGGCTGGATTTGGATTCAGAATGTAAAGAGCTGTAACCTCGAAATTAAGTACTGCAAAGTACAGTCTGATTCTCAAATGATTTTGCCAATTCCTTGACAACACATAATATGTTAACCAATATTAGTATGTTAACAAATGAAAACATCGTACATATACATGCCTATACATACATACATACATACATACATACATACATACATACATACACACACACACACACACACACACACACACACACACA
>NC_068982.1:56347317-56349790 GCF_001194135.2 Octopus bimaculoides | reverse complement strand
ATATATATATATATATATATATATATATATATATATATATATATACACATATATATATATATATGTATAGATTATATATATATGTAAATATATGTATATATATGTATATATGTATGTATGTATGTATGTATGTATGCATATATATGTATATATATATACATATACATACCATTCAAACACACACACATATATATATACATGTATGTATATATTTATATACACCAACACACACACGCACGCATACACTTATATAAACACCTACAAACATGCTTGCACGCACCCACGCTCATACACACACGCACACATACATACACACATATTCCAATTCATCGACAAACTGACATTAATGGGCATAATTGATATTAATGAAGAACAGAGCCAAAATATTGTTAAAATACCATCTCAGTGATGTGATGTAGGAAACAGATATTCTCTGGAGGTTAGACCGATTGATGGATAGATGTTTGGATATACGGATAGATATACAAATGGATGGCAAATAGTTTTAGCAACATAATCGTATAAAGAACTCTGTGATTGTCTGGAACTTATGTTAGGATTAGTAATGCAATAAGTGTATGAACCCTTGAGTTTAAAAAAAAATGTATTCTCTTTTCCAGTTAATGGAATAAAGTAGATTTCATCCGCTAGTAATGTAGTTTCCAAGGATCCACCTTTTTGTTTTGCTGCTCTCTGTAGTCCCTCTTCAGGAAGGAATTAAAAGAAATAAAGGAATTATTCAAGACCTTCAGCAAGTGATTTACTGGTACAATAAACAGAACCGATGGTTTTTACCATCTGGACCGTCTAATTGTCTCAAATTTTATTCCTTTCTTTCCAAAACGATTTCTTGGTGTGGGATATGGCAATCTATAGTAACGTCTTAGTAATTATATTGGTTATTATTATTATTATTATTATTATTATTATTATTATTATTATTATTATTATTATTATTATTATTATTATTATTATTATTATTATTATTATTATTTTTATTATTTTTATTAAGGCAGCGAGCTAGCAGAATCGTTTGCGCGCCAGGAAAAAATACTTAGTATCATTTCGTCTGTTTTTACGTTCTGAGTTCAAACTCCGCCGAGGTCGACTTTGCCTTTCATCCTTTCAGGGTCGATAAATTAAGTACCAGTGAAACACTGGAGTCGATGAAATCGACAAGTTCCCTACCTCAGAATTTCAGTACCTTTAGAAGAAAGGATTATTATTATTATTATCATTATTATTATTATTATTATTATTATTATTATTATTATCATTACTGAGGCAGCGAGCCGGCAGTGTCGTTATCACGCCGGGCACGTCCTTACGTTCTGAGTTCAAATTCCGCCGAGGTCGACTTTGCCTTTGATCCTTTCGGATTTGATTAAAAGAGTACCAGTCAAGCGCTGGGTCGATATAATCGACTAGCCCCCTTCTCCAAAATTTCAGGTCTTGTACCTACAGTAGAAAGGATTTTTATTATTATATAGTGTATATTATAATATATTACATAATTATAATATAATATAGTAGAAAGTATTATTATTGCTATTATTATTATTATTATTATTACTATTATTATTATTATTATTATTATTATTATTATTATTATTATTATTATTATTATTAGTTCAAATGCCGCCAAAGTCAACTTTGCCTTTCATCCTTTCGGGGTCGATCCAATAAAGATCGTTCGAGTACTGGGACGATTACATCGATTTATCCCCTCTTCCGAACTAGCTGGCCTTGTGCCAAAATTTGAAATCATTATTGTTGTTGTTATTGTCGTTGAGCGAGCTGGTAGAATCGTTAGCACGCTGGACAAGGAAGAAAGAGAGCTCAGCTCAGAAACACATATGCCCGTGGATTGCGATATGTCGGCCTTAGATTCTTGCATGTCTTAGGAATACATAGAACTGAAGCTATGTAAATTCTTTCGTTCCAGTAATCATGGCGTTTCAGAATTCCCTGCAGCCATCTTTTGTCAACATTGTAAACATGGAAACGTTTCGAGACAAAATGAAAGAATTTTAACTCAATTAGGTCAGATATCTCTCACATCTGTTTTCTTTATTTTGTTTGTGTTGGATTCTTTGTATTTTTATATATTCTTGTGAATTTTTCTTCATTTTTTCCTGTTTGTTTTTGTTGGTTAGTTCCAATATTTCTTTACTAGTTAATTTTCTTCTTTATTATCAGGATGTTATATACCACACTTTCTGGTTATTGGCTAAAATTGTTTGGTCACCTGACTACGAGAATATTCGTTATGGCAAATGTTTCTGGACTAAGCATAACATACAAAGATGACAAATGAAAATGAGAAACGAAATAAAGGAAGAGGAAAAGAAAAAAGAAAGCAATAAAGGAAGAAGACTACAAAAAGACGAAGGAGAAGGAAAATATCGCTGAAAGAAGAAAAGAAAAAAGAGTAAAAATGAATAAAAAATGAAAGAAAATACTAAAATTTGAA
>NC_068982.1:56346673-56347307 GCF_001194135.2 Octopus bimaculoides | reverse complement strand
AAGTAAAAGGAAGAAAGAAAGAAAGAAAGAAAGAAAGAAAGAAAGAAAGAAAGAAAGAAAGAAAGAAAAAAGAAAGAAAGAAAGGAAAAAAGAAAGAAAGAAAGAAGATATAGAGAGGTAAAAAACAGAAAGTTAAACATAAATGAAGTTCGGAACGTCAAAAGTTCGAAGCTGTACTTGTTTGGCAAGTTATTTCATCTGAAGTAGTGCGGTGAAATCGTAAGAAATTATGATAGTAATTTAAAACACACATACACCCATTTTATAGCTTCATTTTAATTTTGTGGCAGTTATCTATATTATAAATTCACAATCCTGTGTGTGTGTGTGTGTGTGTGCGTGCGTGCGCGTATCGATTACATTACCTTTAAACGGAATCTGGATAAATTTCTTCAAGGGATACTTGATAAGCCACCTATACTTGATGTAGGTGGCTATATAACCTATATAACTCATTCAACAAGAACTCCCTACTCAAATGGGCCACGATATCACAAAACTTGACCTAAAAAAGATTTAGCAAATCCTATCAGGTAGTGCTATTAAGTTAGACATGACATGGGCCAATCTTTGGTGGACATATATCTATGTTTATATATATATATATATATATACGTGTGTGTGTGTGTGTGTG
>NC_068982.1:56342277-56345398 GCF_001194135.2 Octopus bimaculoides | reverse complement strand
ACACACACACACACACACACATATATATATATATATAGGTTACATATAAAATTGAAGAAACCAGAGTCAAGAAGAAGGATTACAATTGGACATTCATTTATTATTCGCTACAATTGTTTCGACGCAACGTAGTTCTCCAAGAATACAGGTATTTGATCATGCAACTGTTTGCATAATGAGTTCTAGCTGTGCTTCCTCAGGCGATATACGAGTATTGCTACAGATAGTTTAAAATCGTCGACATCAAGGCTATCTCCACTGTTCATCGTGCTTTGAATCTATTACCGGCTGATAGACACATGGTGTGTGCCGCGAGAGCGCGCTTGTCGGACTGCTATGAATAGTAGTAGATGGGATTGTTCTTGTATTTGGTTATATCACTGATCTGTTCTTCATGGTTGGCTACACATGTGAATTTCTTAAGCTGACTTTTCGTATTCAGTGGTCGGATAGATACACACTTACACCCACTGAAACTCACACATAAACCTATGTATATATACCTCTATACACACATACATGCACTAACATATACATACACATAAACTCCCGTACATACGCGTATATACATATCAATATTTTGGCAATTATATATACATACATATATACATAAAAATTTTTGATAAAGTCGTATTATTACCGTTATATACAGTAATAATAAGGCGGCTAGCAAGTTCAGACCTTTACAGGTACAATATAAAGTAATTTAAGAAGAGTAGTTCATAAATACCATTTGGTATTTATAAACGTATTAGGCGCAGGTGTGACTGTGTGGCAAGAAACTTGCTTCCAACCTCATGGTTCTGGGTTCAGTCCCACTGCGTGGCACCTTGGGCAAGTGTCATCTACTATATCCACAAGCCGACCAAAGTCTTGTAAGTGGACTTGGCAGACGGAAACTGAAAGAAATCCATCGTATATGTATATGTATATATTCATGTGTGTGTGTCCCCGTCATCGCTTGTCAACCGATGCTGGTGTGTTTACGTCTACGTAACGTAGCAGATCGGCAAAAGAGAGCGATAGAATAAGCACTAGGGTTACAAAGAATAAGTAGATTTCTTCGACTATAACCTTTTAAAGCGGTGTTCCAGCATGGCCACGGTCAAATGACTGAAACAAATAAAGGAATAAAGGAATAGAAATGTATGTTATAATGTGTTTGCGTATGTGTGTGTGTGTGTGTGTGTGTGTGTGTGTGTGTGTGTGTGTGTGTGTGTGTGTGCTTTTACAAATGTGTACATCGGTGTATATATTGATAAATGGAGAGAAAGAGAATTAAAGGATGTAACTGCGATAAAATAACGCAGATTGCTCCACTACCGTTAACCAAGCGTAAAGCTGTACAATGCATCTACAGAAACAAACACACAAACTCGTTCCAACACACACACACACACACACACACACACACACACACACATATATACAACGTGTGTAAATGCGTTCATTCAGAGCCAGTCAATCTTCATTAAAGAGTATTTATGTTGAAACCGTCCAAAACGTCCAGAGGTCGAAATTGAGTTGTAGTTCTTTTCATTTTCTTTTCCCTTTTTCAATCTTTTTTTTTTTTTTTTTTTCAGGATTTAGCAATAATTAAGATTGGAGGTGGGGTGCACTGTCGGTCAGTGAGTTCTATAGCGATTTTACAATAAAGAGTAGGGGATATGGAAAGTGAGGGAGGGGAGAGGATTAAGAGGAAGTAAGAATGCGGATACCAAAATCAAATGTAGAAGAAAGAGGATAAAATAAATGCCAAAGCTGAAATATAGAACATTTGCTATCTATCTATCTATCTATCTATCTACTTATACGTATATATATATATATACTCTTTACTTATTTTCACTCTTTCACTTGTTTCAGTCACTCGACTGCGGCCATGCTGGACCACCGCCATTAGTAGAACAAATCGATTCTAGGATTTACATTTTGTAAGCTTAGTACTTATTCTATCGGTCTCTTTTGCCGAATCGCTAAGTTACGGGAACGTAAACACACCAACATCGGTTGACAAGCAATGGTGGGGGGACAAACACACACACACACACACACACACACACACACACACACACACACACACACACACACACACACACACACACACACATATATATATATATATATGCCAAATTCGCAGTAGAAATAGGGAAAAAAAGGAAATAGATATAGAACATTGCTATCTATCTATCCATCAGTATATCTATATATCTAGCCGTCTATCTGTCTGTCTGCCTGTCTGTCTGTCTATCTGTGTATTTATCTATTTTTCTGTCTGCCTGTTTATCAATATATTTGTAAGTATGTATGTATGTATGTATGTATGTATGTATGTATGTATATATATGTATGCATGCATGAATGTATGTGTGAGTGTGTGTGTATATATATTTATATATATATATATATATATATGTATATACACACACATATATGTATGTATATGTGTGTGTGTTTGTGTGTGTATGTGTGCGTGTGTGTGTTTGTGTGTGTGTGTGTGGTTCTAAGCATGATGTGTGTATGAAGAAGAGAAAGGAAAGGAAAGAAGTACGAGTAAATTTTTAAGTCAATTGTGACTGGGTGTCCTTGAGTTCGAATAATCGTTTTGTCATTTATAATATCATGCCAAGATTAGTAGAGACATTCATCCATAGCTCCATATGTACATAATCACCATTCCTGACTCCCTAAATGTATGTGACTAATTGTACGTGTGTATATGTATGTTCGTGAGAGAGAGTGTATGCGTGTGTTTGTATTCGTGTGTGTGTATGTGTCTGCATGAGTATACAATAGTACTTTCTAATAAATCATGCTATATATATACCGGAGTAAGCACATAAATGTGAAACAAGGTGCAAAAAAGAGTACTCAAATACCAGAGGTAGAGTAAGTAATATGCTTTATTTAAAAGCAGCAGAAATATAACACAAAAGCTGTTACTCAGAGTTGCACGTTCCCGTTCGTCGGAGAGTTTTGTTAAAATAGAACAGAAATAACGATATGATCAAAACTAGTTGAAGGATGCATCTTTAAAAATGTTTCGCAGTTTAATCAAAGAGTTGCCATCGGCTTCTCCTTGAAGATTAGACTTGCTACCGAACCTTCCCTGGTTAGAATC
>NC_068982.1:56340131-56341135 GCF_001194135.2 Octopus bimaculoides | reverse complement strand
TATATATACATACGACGAACTTCTTTCAGTTTCTGCCTACCAAATCCACTCACAAAGCTTTGGTCGGTTCGAGGCTATAGTAGAAGACACCTGCCCATGGTTCCACGCAGTAGGACTGAACCCGGAACCAAGCCGTTGGGAAGCAAGCTTCTTACCACACAGCCACACCTATACACACACGCGCGCGCGCGCGCACGCCCATATATATCAATCAAACGCATAGACAGGGTGAGGAGACAGAAGGAGCAAGACGCAAACATGTAGTCATTCATACACATACTCATATACACAATACACCTTTTTTCGCACGTACATTCGACATGGTTACTATGGTCCGTAAATTATGCGAGAACGTTCCTTGCCGCTTGCATTATTTCCATAAATTAGTACACACGATGCTATGTTAGTGCGCTATGCAATATAATATGCACATCTGCCTTTACTTTATGTGCATATAACTGCTTGACGTCTGTTGCTACGCTGAGCATTTTTTCATATAAATAACTTAATTTGTTCACGTTACAAAAACGCGCCGTCTTGTTCGTTTTAGTATTCAGCCAACCTGCCAGCCAGCCTGCTGCCAACCAGCCATCCATCCATGCATCCATCCAACTATTAAGCCATTCATGAATCCATCCATCCATACATGTATACATGCATCTATCAACCTCTCAGTCAGTCTGTCTGTCAGTCATTTTGACCCTTTACCTTTCTTCTGTCATATGAGAAGCCTGTATTTCTTGGACCTTAATCCCAGGTTTGAAACGATTTATGTCGTCTGTTCACTCACACACTTCAAACACACACACACACCAGACACAAACACGCACACATGTGTGTATATATGAGTGTATACGTTTTGACATATCTGCATATATAAATATGCCTACATTACACATACATTTATATATACATTATATAGATATATATGCATCTCTCTCTCTCTCTTTCTCACTCTCTCTATCTCTCTTTCTCTCTCTCTCTCTCTCTCTCTCTCTCTCTCT
>NC_068982.1:56339701-56340121 GCF_001194135.2 Octopus bimaculoides | reverse complement strand
ATATATATATATATATATATATATATATATATATATATGAATAAATAACTATATATATATTTTTTAAGTATCGCACAAACGTTTACGCAACAATTATCACGGCTACACAGAAAATTAAGCCATGTACACCCACACACATGACCACTACAAGTAATGGACCCAGGATGGCCACCACTGCCGCCGAGTCGTCCATCACACCAATTATTCTGATGAACATCAGAGGCCTCTTGCAAAACAACAGCTGAAACCCCCTTTGGTCATGACTGACCATGGAATTGCACCTAGAAAGTTACCCTTCCAGGTACAAGTCCGGGTAAGGTTGTTTATAGAAGACCAGCAGTCGCCCATGCATACCGGTCTCCCCTCTCCACACCACTGATGTTATCCAAGGGAAAGGCAAAGGCCGATGCAGATTGGCAC
>NC_068982.1:56338003-56339494 GCF_001194135.2 Octopus bimaculoides | reverse complement strand
TACATATACATATATTCTCATATATGCACATATACAGGTACACATGAATATACATATAGACGCATATATATACACATATATACAAGCACAAATATATATTTATATGTATATATATGTAAACATACATAACAATAGATATACACATATACATACAGATAAATATATACACACAGATACACATACTTACACATACATATATACACATAGACACATATATGTATACTTATACACTCATACATACATGCAGAGTGTATATATATACACATATTTACATATAGGCTGCCATGTATACAAAAATACGCATATTCAAATTTATATGAATATAAACAGGCTTATGAATGTAAATATACATGGAGTTAAATACAGGTCCATATGTATGAGCATACATACACATACAGACACAAGTATACACACCTATATATATACACAAACATATATATATATACGAGCACACATATGTATATACATATATACACACACTTATATACATACATATATATATATATATATATATATATATATATATATATACGCTTACATTCATATACACATATATATAGACACGTTCACACTCGCATACATATACGAAAATATATGCAATACACATAAATATACATACACACATGCACACATATATCATATGTGCACTTATATATAAATGCACTCGCATTTACACATACGAAATATATTTGTCTACATACACATATATACAAATTTACTTAGACTTACACCTACATATTCACATTTACAGACACATGTATGCACATATATCTTTGTATAAACACACTGCCGTTCATATTCATACATACCCACATACACACATATGCATTCATATGTATAACTTATATAATAGCAAACGCATAGATATATTTTATATTTGTGAATGTACATCGATATACACTTTCAGAAGTATAAAATGCAAACACAACTAGATACATATATACATATATACACACATGCACACATGCATAATCATTCACATAGACAGTTACAAACCTTTGATAAATCTGGTACAGAGATACATATATTTTAAATCTGATGCGCACATATATATAAAGACAAAAACACAGATGTATACAGAAAAAAATAAATAAATGAATAAATCAAAAGTTTTGTAAGAAGATACAAATTGATACAATGGACTTTTAAATGAAGAATGCTGAATGGCACATTCTAAAACGAATTTGTCTCACATGCAGTTCATACAAGAAACAAAAGTAATATATTAAGCGTCTATATAAACATACGTTCATGCACACAATCGCACGCATATGTATGTTCTCTCATATACATAGATGCAGACATAGGCAAATATGCAAGGACACACACATATATATATATATATATACGCAATAATGTATTCGTATATTCGCTATAGGATTTGAAGTAATAACGGAAATTATTTAAAAAGTCATTGCAGCAGTATTTATTTTAAAATATCAAATTTAGTATGTAGATAATAATAATAATAATAATAATAATAATAATAAT
>NC_068982.1:56333157-56335683 GCF_001194135.2 Octopus bimaculoides | reverse complement strand
ATAATAATAATAATAATAATAATAATAATAATAATAATAATAATAATAATGATGATGATGATGATGATGATGATGATGATGATGATGATGATGATGATGATGATAATAATAATAATAATAATAATAATAATAATAATAATAATAATAATAATAATAATAATAGATTCTCAAAGATAATTGCAGAAAATAGTAGTAGTGAGACATGGTTATGGTTGCAGAAAGGAAGGCTGAAAAAGGAGACAGAAAGTTTTTTAATAGCAGCACAAGATCAAGCATTATGGGCTAATTGGATAAAAGTCAAGATAGAAAAGAAAAAAAAACAAGTAGATTCCCAATGTAGGTTATGCAAATCAAAAGAGGAAAGTGCTACTCATATAATAAGTGAATGTAATATGCTGGCACAGAAAGAATACAAGAAAAGAAATGACAATCTCGGGAGAATAATCCCCCGGGAGTTATGTAGAAAGCTAGGATTTGAACATACTTATAAATGGTATGAACATGAACCTAGTAAAGTATTAGAAACTAGTAAAGTATTAGAAACCTAGTAAAGTATTAGAAACTGAAGTAAAAGTGTGGATGCTGTAGATTTTATTGGTGACGTTGATGTTACATGATAATAATCTGTACTTTAACTCCTATACTTTATTCAACGCAGCCAATGAGATGCTTAGAATTTTTTCGTTCACTCTGTTTCCAAATGTACTTTGATCGTATCGTGGTGCTCTTCAGGTGGTGATGAGAGAAAGAGCTATGATACTGACGCAGTTAATTCTCGAAGAAGTGCACTTTAAACGATATAAAAAAGTTGTTGATATGTTTCTGACATAACTATCAGCACATGATATAGAACATTTTTGTTGGGACTTGCCATTCATTGCATAAAGATTTATCTTTCTAAGATTGTATATAGTTTCACTTTGTACTATATTTGGCTGCAGTATTTTTGCAACAAGGTCCTTGATGACATTTAGGTATGTTTTTTTGGGGGGATCTATGATCTATAGTTCACCTTAGTGTTGAACAGTTTGTAAAATATGTGGTTGTTCGGGTAATGTTTTCGTATTAAGAATGGGAAATGTCTAGAATTTTTTCAAAACAGCTAAAGTAGAACCGTCTATTCAATAAAGTCAGCATTAACGTTACCTTTTGATCCACAGAAAAGATGTTTAAATGTTACTAAGAGTCATAAACCAAAAATAGCTGAAACTAAATGTAAAGCATCGACATACAGTTGCTGGGGCACAGATGTTCCACTGAAGGAAGTGGAAAACATTATATATTGAGGTGATGTTTGCACAATCAATGCATGAAAATGCTATATAGAGCTTAAGTGAACTCTTTCAAGAGTCGCCTTCACAAGCTCAATGGCTCATTTAGCAACGTTTAAATCGAGAGAGATTTATTTGGTATTTCTAGCAGGTGAAGTGATCATTTAGAGAACACTGTCCATAATATTCTTGTATATTAAATTTATATAATAAATACATAATATATAATGCATATAATATATATAATGTATATAATATATACAACATATATATATATATATATATATATATATATATATATATATATATATATATATATATATAGTGTATATAAAATATATAATATATGTAATGAATATAATATATATGTAATGTATATAATATAGTATAGTATGGCATATAATCTTTTTTTCTTCTCTAGGTACAAGGCCCGAAATGTTGGAGGAGGGAGCCAGTCGATTAGATCGACTCCAGTACCCAATTGGTACTTAATTTATCGACCCCGAAAAGATGAAAGGCAAAGTCGACCTCGGCGGAAATTGAACTCAGAACGTAAAGACAGATGAAATACGGCTAAGCATTTCGCCCGGCGAAATGTATGTTGGGGGGGGGGGCGTGCATGCATTAATACATCCATAGCCATATACATAATACATATACATGCATACATACATGATAGATTTAACATACTTTACAAGAATAATAACGTATCCATATGGGTATTGCCTGATTGATGTAGGAATTGTTACAGCTGGCCAGATCATCCTGAAATGTTGGTGCTTGCATGCAAATACTTGCCTAGCACCCAACAATTCATCTAGAATTATCAAAAGTGATCCATCATTCAGTCCAAGTTGTGCAGTTGTGGACGTTACTAGATTTGATGGAAATTTAAACCAATTTCCTGTTGCTGTCATGTGACTGCGTTCACTGGCGATAAATTTGGAATCTTCTCGACCACCATTGCAACGCTTATTGCCACCGCCACCGCCGCCCTGATAGAATCACAGAAGAGTCTGATACATCACTATCATGATCATGATCATCGACATTATTATCAGAATCGCTCTGATTATAATCTCTTAATCTGTAAACCTAATGACTGAGAATGTTAAAGTATTTCAAGATATAGCAAGAGAGTCATATATGTAGAATGTTCACCATTACTGCAACCACGACGCAACGTCAACGACGACGACGACGACGACGACCACCACCACCACCACCACCACCACCACCACCACTATCACCACCA
>NC_068982.1:56331506-56332317 GCF_001194135.2 Octopus bimaculoides | reverse complement strand
ACCACCACCACCACCACCATGTAAATGCAAAGGATCAAAACCAATAAAACCAAAAGTAATTAACACTGTTGGCATATCTTAAACCTACCTACGTACCTGCACAAGCTTTTGCACGCATATAGGTAAACGTATACGTCGCACGCGCATTTATTAAATGACCCTTGATAAAAAGCAATGACGTTAATGAAACCCTAGGAAATGCATGAGTCAATAAACGAACAAGCAAATAAATAAAGAGTAAACAAATAAACAAACAAACAAACAAATAAAAGAAATCTGTTCGACTAAACGTTAAGTATTCTATTGGACTTCGATTATGGTGTGATTGTACCAAAGTTTTAAAGAATCCATAGATCTGTTAAGAACATTGTCATATGATACGCGCAGGTGTGGCTCTGTTGTTAAAATATTTAATTTGCAACCACATAGATTTGGGTTCAGTCTACTGCTGGTGTCTTGGATAAGGGCTCATCTCTATCAGTATCAGGCCGATGAATGGCTTGTAAGTGAATTTCGCAGTCGAGGTCTCTCTGCAGATGAAAACTCTTTTTTTCTCTCTCTCTCTTTCCCACACACTCTGTGTACATGCATGCAAACATACATACATACATATGTACGTACATACATACGTACATACATACATACATACATACATACATACATACATACATACATACATATATACATACATACACACACACATACATATTGACAACCTGCCAGCTAAAGAAGCGTGACGATTATCGTAACGTTGAAACTTCAAGTCCTAAAAGTAAGTCACCATACCTGTTTCATTCATTAAATTCATACA
>NC_068982.1:56327884-56330139 GCF_001194135.2 Octopus bimaculoides | reverse complement strand
CAAGTGTGTATGTGTGTGTGTGTATGTGTGTGTGTGTGTGTATGTGTTTGTGTGTGTATATGTGTGTGTGTGTGTGTGTGTGTGTGTGTGTGTTTGTGTATGAATGCATACATTTATATATGTATGTATATATATATGTATGTACGAAATTGTATTTTATTAACACAAATTTTAACGTCACGATATTGCTCGTTATATTGAGATTGAGCTATTAAAAATATGTGTACAGTTAAATGCCTAAACAGACTATAACAACATATTTTATATTTGCAGGTGTTTAAATAAATATTTGTACGAGACAACAGATTTTGGTATCTTTGGTGCTGCAAGACTGCTGAAGTGACTATGCTTTCATACCTCTGTGTTTGCTTCCTGTTTTTGTTAGATCTGTTCATTTGTGCGATTATGTTGCTCTTCGCACTGGAATGCATCAATAACTCGGTTTCAAATACCTCCTGTTGAAAAATTTACTCTAACGGCATTGAGCTGGGAAGTTTATCTATGTGTACTAGCAATTTTTTTTGTTGCGTTTACGTGTAAGGAATACGATGGTGTGAGCCAAAAGATATTGGATAGTCTCTTTTAGTTTTTAGTTGAGGAAGGCAGGGTTCTTCGGATATGTTTAATTTTGTATTTTAATACGCTATATACTACAGTTCGCCTTAGTATGACTTTAAATTGCATCCGGTAGTGGGGCCCTGGTTCGAGAGTACCATGATTTGAAGGAGTGTAGAACCATATCTTAGCCAGGTCTAATCTTACGCAGAATAGTAGCACCTGTCTGGATCCCATATGTGTGTTAGCTAATATATTTTGGGAGAAATTCCAAGCACAAATCCCCACTGCTTTGCGAGTGCCTTAGAAAAGGAAAAGGCTGGGGAGTCAACTTTGACAGCAAATCAAAACGTAGAGTATTTCAGATGGCCTGGTGCGCTATTTGACATACTTGTAGCAATTCCTGAGTAGGAGGAACTCTCCATCCCAGCAAAGCAATTCACTAAAGAGAAGGCCTCTCTAATGTATGATATATGTACGACATACAGCTTGCTGGTCACCGCAGCTATCTTAACCCACTGAGCCATTATAGTCAAACCTCCAAGTCTAAAGAGTGGGATCGGATTAGGTGGACTGACGCTCACTTTAAAACTACTGAATGTAGGTTGGAAGAACAACCCCGCAGCGCCAAGAATCAGTTTACATTGTCGCATGAGGGCATGTTGCTCTTCCTCATGATTTTCGGGCACAAGGAAATTGCCATCATTGTAATTACCAGACTACTATAAGGCGGCGAGCTGGTAGAATCGTTAGCATGCCCGACGAAACAGCATTTCGTCTGAGGTCATCTTTCCGAGGCTAGATACTCTTCTGCTAATGTTTCTGATTTTTAAAAACTAAGGCTAGTGATGAGATTTAACATAAATACAAGTCATCTTTTAATAAAAGGCTTTTGATATGGGTTCTATATGTTCATATCTTAAGTCGAAATTTAAAAGAATTTACAAATATAGGTTGGTAGCAATAATTATTTTTAGGCTTAGGCAGTTAAAAATTTGCAAATATAAGCTGGCAATTACAATCACTGAACAGTTAAAAGTCTTCGCTATATATATCTAAGGCATGCCCAGTTGCAGTTGATGTAACAGCTAGTTCATCATCACTGAAAATACAATGTTGGAGCTGATGAATCTAATATGTCCAGTATCTATAAGACAGGCCGATAAGATGACATATATCTGCATTGTTATACGATCCTATACTAACGGCAAATGTAGATATTGGGTCAAAAATTTTCATCCAAACGGTGTATATATTAAGAATACGGTCATCTTGCTAGCGCACATTAAAATTTTCATTCAATACTGTGGATGAAATTATATCTTTGCAAGTCTGCAGCTTTTTGTTTAGAGAAGAAACATACTGTCTTTTCTTTAATGGCGTTCCACATCTGGGGGAATTCATCGTTCTTGAGATTATTCACCATTCTCAATCAGAGTCGATCGCAATTGCCATTAGGCATCTGTGCACCTACTCTCAATGTTAAAATAAGTTCTATAAAACATGAATTCAGTTTGTATGATATTTAACATACCTTTATTTTACTTTGTTGTTCAAATTCATACTACTTCTTAATCTGTGCTATTTAACTTAGTCTATTTTTGTATTAAGCATATATATATATATATATATATATATATATATACATACATACATACATACATACATACATACATACATACATACATACAAGCATATAT
>NC_068982.1:56326086-56326937 GCF_001194135.2 Octopus bimaculoides | reverse complement strand
GTATGTGTATACATGTGTGTTTATGTTCTGAGTGCATCAATGTGTAATGATGTTCACATGACATAAATGATACATCAACCTAATTACAAAAATACAATCGCGATTGTAAATATATAAAAGATTTCACAAATAACACTGTAATCTGTGCTTAGCTTGAAACTTTACGTCTTCTTGTGCACCTATTTCATGTGTGTGTGTGTGTGTGTGTGTGTGTGTGCGCGTGTGTTCGTGCGTGTGTGTGTCTGTGCGTGTCTGTGTGTGTGTCTGTGTGTGTCTGTCTGTCTGTGTCTGTAGCTCAAAGTACGGGGTACAAGTTATTTGTGCTACAAAAGAGAAAGAGAAGAGCATTTCCTTTAGTTATTACCAACGAATGCAGCTGTGAAGCGACGCTGATGTTTCCTACTTACTATGTGTCATGTAGTTAAATAAAGGTGCCAAATGTTCTTCTAGAACTTTCTAAGGTTACCGAGGTACGTTTCGATGAGACGGGAAAAGTTAGAAGGGAACTTGAGGCTGTAGACCGATGGTGAGGGTCATGTCATGCTGGGAAGATGGGACGCATGGTGCGTAAAAACAAAACAAAACAAAAATAGTAAGAGAGTTCAGAAACAGAAAATAAATAAACAACACTCTAGGAAGCATGAAAATGTAAAACAAAAATAACTTGGAAAGGAAGTAATAAAAATAACAATGATAACAGGAAAAAAGTTATAATAAAGATTAGTAGTAGCAGAAAGAAATAATAATAATAATAATAATAATAATAATAATAATAATAATAATAATAATAATAATAATAATAATAATAATAATGATGATGATGATGATGATGATGATGATGATGATGAAAA
>NC_068982.1:56323386-56325335 GCF_001194135.2 Octopus bimaculoides | reverse complement strand
GAGGAGGAGGAGGAGGAGGAGGAGGAGGGTCAACGCCAAAAGAAAAGGAAGGGTCTAAGCATGACTAAGATTGAGTACCGGAAGGCTTTGAGAGTATTCTCTACACATCGATCCTGGAAACACTACCCATGAGCAAAATAACACCAACAATAATAAAATGTATAGAAACCTGTCATCAATAAAGAAAGCTATCCCCTCTAGAAGAGGAATATTTCAAGGAGACTCACTCTCTCCACTCCTTTTCTATCTGGTACTGACGCCTTTAACCGACATGCTAAGCCGAACTGGGTGTGGATACAACTGTTTTAGTCAAACCATCAACCATCTCTTGTATATGGATGATCTCAAGCCTTGTGCTGCAAATGATAACGAAGTAGAAACATTGCTACAGACAGTGCATGGATTTACCAAAGAAATAAATATGAAATTTGGTCCAGAAGAATATGCATAAGCAGCCTTGAAAAGAGGAAAACTGGGAGTAACAATATCACACTAGATAAAAAAAAAAATGAAAAATGTTGGCAAGCAATCTTTACTACAAAGTACTGTTGCTGGATATATCACGTTGTGAGATTTAGAAATAGTAATTTTCTAAAGAAAATGAAATAAGAGAATTAGACCAAATCCAGACATACAAATACTTAGGAATCATTGAACTAGATACAGTACAACACACACAAATGAAAGAAAAGATAAGGAAGAAATATTTTAGATGAATTAGTTTAATACTTAAAACAGAGCTCAATGCGAAAACCAAGATAATAGGCATCAATACTCTAGCTGACCCAGTTATAATTTACAGTTACAATATTCTTAACTGGACACTAAATGAACTAATCAATATAGACAGAAGAAAAAAGAAAACTGATAACAGAATTAAGAGTACATCACCCAAAATCTGACACTGAAAGTTTGTACAAACAATGAATTGAAGGTGATAGAGGCCATATACAACTAGAAAACAACTAGAAAATATCCACCATAGGACTACAGAAATATCGAAGCTGGAACCAAGGAAAGTGATACAAATTACCACAAGGCGTGGGCAAAACAAAAACAAAAAAAATGCTTTCCGTTTTCAAAGAAGCCGAACGATACAGGAAAGATGTCATAACAGCTGACAGCTATGAAGAAAAAGAAGATTCATCAAAAGTTGTAAGGCATCTAAGATCTAAGCTAAAGCAAATTCCATAATAAAATGATGGCAGAAAAGCCCTTACGTGACAAATAGTGAGATAAGCTAAAAGGAAAAGAAACAATAAATCATTTTGTCTCTAGTTGTCCAGTTCTGGCCAAGAAGGAATACATCCACAAACATGTCAGTGTTGGGACTTATACACACTGAGACCTGTGTCAGCACTACGAAATGACAAAAAAAAAAGATGGTATATGTATACCCCAGAAAAGTTAAAAGAAAATGACAAAGCAACCATACTCTGGGATATGTCAAGACACGCAGATAGAGAGGTTAAGACAAATTGACCAGATATTGTTATCAGGGACCACCAAGAAAAATGCTTTCTAATCAACATATCAGTCCCAACAGTTGACTATGTATCCCTAAAAGAAACGGAGAAACTCTTGTTATACAAAAATCTAGAAATAGAAATAACCCGAATGTGGGGCTTCAATACAGAGAAAATCCTTAAAATAACAGATGCATTAGGCATGGTTAAAAAATAAACATACAAATACATAATCGAAACACCAGGACCAACGAATATATATTACATACAGCAAATAGGACTACTAGGCACTGTACACATCCTATGCAAAGCACTTTCAATACAGTAAAAAATAACAATACTAAACCAAACCACAGCACATACCCAAGGCACATGGAGCTGCGCTCGATAGTACAGTGAAAGCACGTGATAAAAATAAGACTACTAAATAGTACTGTTACTACTATTACTACTACTACTACTACTACTACTACTACTACTACT
>NC_068982.1:56321801-56322842 GCF_001194135.2 Octopus bimaculoides | reverse complement strand
TACCTCTGTGTGTGTGTGTGTGTGTGTGTGTGTGTGTGTGTGTGTGTGTTATACTGGTCCCCTACAATCACTTGTCAACCAGGGCTGGTTTGTTTACTTCTATGTAATTTTGCGGTTCGGCAAACGGATCAGAATAAACAAGTACCAGACTTAAAAATAACTACTTGGATCGATTCTTTTGACTAAACCCTTCACTGCGGTAACCCAAGATGTCCACAGTCCAATGACCGGGACAAGAAAACGACAATAAATAAAAAAATAAAAATAAAGAAATAGTCCGAATTAACAAGAGAATGTTTATAACATTGCTGAATATCCGAAACCGTTCAGTCACACCTATCCGTTTAAAAGAAGGTAAGAAGGAACCCATGAATACATTGGTGATCATTATCCTAGATATACAAAAAATGCGAGAGGGTCAAGGCTGGAATTTCTATGGCCATAGTCCTAATGTAGATCAGTGTGAATGCGGTGAGGAAAAGGGGAGGGGCTAAACAACAACTAAAACAAAATAAACAATAAAGTACAGCTGTTATATATTTGGTAACATAAATATAACATCAGAAAACGGCAGTGGTTGCTGTGAACGTGGAATTGTAAGGTGACTGCGTGCAGTTCCCTCCCTCGTATGAAAATGCTTCTTATGTAAACTTTCTTAACAAGAAAAACGAAAGAAGAAGACAAAACAAATTTTGATAGGGAAAGTGAATAAGGAAAGGAAAACTGGGAGAGGGATTGAGATGAATTGAAGGCAAGGATTATGGCAACATTCAACAACTTAAACAAGGAGACTGTTCAGAAGAGTTGCACGAGATTCAGAAGTCTTCTGGAGGCCGTGTTTGAAGCCAATGGCAATTTTATTGAATAAATTTACTCTTTAGTATTTCAAGATATTTTTATGTAATCTTGGTAAATATGTCTGTTATAAGGAGATGTCAGTATTATTTTTATTTTTGCGTAATTTAAACGACAATTTATTCCCCGCACCCTGTATATGTATGTAATATATATAAATATATATAAATATATATATATATATAT
>NC_068982.1:56319367-56321100 GCF_001194135.2 Octopus bimaculoides | reverse complement strand
CATGTATGTATATATATATAAATGCGTGCCTGTGTGTGTGTGTGTCTGTAAGTGTTTCTGTGTCTGTGTTCATCCCCCCTACCATCGCTTGACAACCGATGCTGGTGTGTTTACGTCCTCGTAACTTAGCGGTTCGGCATGAGACCTATAGAATAAGTAATAGGCTTACAAGGAATAAGTCATGGGGTCGATTTATTCGACTAAAGGCGGTGCTCCAGCATGGCCGCAGTCAAATGATTGAAACAAATAAAAGAATAAAAGAATCTACACACACACACACACACATACACATACACATATATACATAAATACGCGCGCGCATGTGTATCTACATGTTTGTGTGTGTGTGTGTGTGTGTGTGTGTGTGTATGGGGGAAGAGAAAGTGCACATTTAAATCCAATGAGCTGGAAGATAAAGAGAAATAAAACCTGGTTAAAGAAGGGAAGATATCAGAAGTAAAACAAAGAATGAAGAGAGAATAAGATGTTTAGACGCGTATGCATGTTTGCGTGTGAGTGAGTTAGTGTGGAGACGAGGGAAAGGGAGTGAGAGAGAGAGAGAGAGAGAGAGAGAGAGAGAGAGAGAGAGAGAGAAGGGTGGAGTAAGGGAGTAAAAGGAAGAGAACAGGAACGAAAGCTTTGACACATTGTGGACAAAAGTCAACAGGAAGGGAAGAGAAGAATTAGCTGCACTGAAAGATTTGTTTGTCAGCTGTCCACCTGCACTAAATGATGTGTCAAATGAATAATGTGAGGGACAGCAGCAGCAGCAGCGGCGGCGGCGGTGGTGGTGGTGGTGGTGGTGGTACTTGGGGATGCTGATGCTGCTGTTGTTGTTGTTGTTGTTGCTGGTGGTGCTGGTGGTGGAAGTTAATAATGACGATAAAAGCAAAGATGGCGATAACGTGTGGGTGGGTTTTACTGTGTTAATTTTCCTAAACATAAGCACAAGGCCACACAGCCAGCGAGGTAGGAGTGAAATCGTCAATACTAACGATCTCCTCCCTTACCATTATTTTAAACGATAACCTATTTTATCGACGATCCGGAAGTATTAGAGAATTAAAGCGAGCCCGGTCTAAAGTGTTCAGAGTGGCATTGATATATGACGGCAAATGTAGCTAACGATGGCAGGACTGATTTCTACATGTAAAGACTATACAATAGGCGCAGGAGTGGCTGTGTGGTAGGTAGCTTGCTTACCAACCACATGGTTCCGCGTTCAGAGCCTCGGGCCGACCAAAGCCTTGTGAGTGGATTTGGTAGACGGAAACTGAAAGAAGCCCGTCGTATATATGTCTATATATATATATATATATAAACAAATAGTAAATGAGTATATGCATATATACGTACAGGTATGTGCATACCGACATCCACCTGTATGTATAGGTGCATATCTGGGTACAGGACATTGCAAACAACATAGACGAGAACAAACGAGCCACATAGAGAACATTCTACTTCATCAGCTACCCACGTTTTAACACCGGCGTTTCGACGAGCTTATATATATATATATATATATATATATATATGTATGTATGTATGTATGTATGTATGTATGTGTGTTTGTGTGTCTGTGTTTGTGCCCCCACCATAGCTTGACAACCGATGTTGGTGTGTTTACGTCCTCGTAACTTAGCGGCTGGGCAAAAAGAGACCGATAGAATAAGTACTGGGCTTACAAAGAATAAGTCCTGGGGTCGATTAGCTCGACTAAAGGCGGTGCT
>NC_068982.1:56317342-56319357 GCF_001194135.2 Octopus bimaculoides | reverse complement strand
GGGTCGATTAGCTCGACTAAAGGCGGTGCTCCAGCATGGCCGCAGTCAAATGACTGAAACAAGTAAAAGAGTAAAAGAGAATGGAATTAAAACTTAGGAACCGAAGCCGCATTACGCGCCCGAAAGACAAGAGGAGAAAACGTGTTTCTGTCAGCCTCCATTTTACCTTTTCCTTTTATTTGTTTCAGTCATTAAACTGTGGCCATGCTGGGGCATCGTCTTGAAGAATTTTAGTCAAACGGATCACTCCCAGTACCTTATGTTTGAAAAAAAAACAAAAAAAAAACAAACCTACTTTCTACCAAATCCACTCACAAAGCTTCGGTCAGCCCGAAGCAGTAGTAGCAGGCGCTTGCCCAAGGTGCCACGCAGTGAGACTGAACCCAGAAACATGTGACTGAGAAAGAAACTTCTTACCACACAGCTGCGTCTGCGACTATGTTAGAAATAGCAGTCAAGTCGCTCTTAAATTATAACATGCTGTTATTAAAAACAATGGAAGTACATTGAAGCATATTATGTTGTCATAAACAGTGTAGTCCTAGATACACAATATTTGCAAAAAACTTGATGATAAATCGTTAAGTGCAAGGTGAGCAGCGATATTCGAAACGATGATTTGCATATTCATTTTTAACCCTTTCGCATTTAAACTGGTCATATCAGATCCATATATTCTACGTTTTATGTTCAAACTGGCCTCTTATACCAACCATAATATATCATTCAAAAAATATACAATCAACATCATTGAAATCTTGAAGCTATAAGATGTACTTCCATTAATTCAAACCAATTTCAGTAAATAAGCATTATGTTTGATTGAGTAATCTAAATGCCGAAGGATTCAAACGCAATTGTGCCTTTCGTTGTTCGCTTCGTAGCAGGAGAAGAGCTTCTCTTTTACGACGACTACGTGTTTGTAATACACTTGTGTCACTAGTATAAGGGATAATGAGACACCGGTGTTTTGATATGCTGTGTCTCATCAGTCACAAGTAACCGGACCAAAGATTCTTAACATTAGACTTGATGGTCGCAGCTGAAATATTTTTGACAATAGTCTACTCGATCAGAGCTCCTACGGCTAAACAAAAACAAGAAAACCCGCTAGTTGTTTGCGATATCAGTGACTGAAAGGACAAAGCCAGCAATTTCGGGGTAAACCGATTGTATCGATCTAAGTACTCAACTGGTATATATTTTATCGGCTCTGAAAGGATGAAAAGCAAAGTCGACCGCTAAGCATTTCGTCCGGCGTGCTTACGATTCCGCCAGCTCATGGCCTTAACAATTCCAATAATAATTCTTTCTACTAAAGGCACAAGGCCTGAAATTTTGAGGGAGTGGGTCAGTCGATTACATCGAACCCAGAGCTCAGCTGGTACTTATTTCATCGACCCTGAAGGAGTGAAAGGCAAAGTCAACCTCGGTGGAATTTGAACTCAGAGCGTAAAGAGGGACGAATTACTGCTAAGCATTTTGCCCGGCGTGCCGCAATAACAGTTGATCACATTTTTAATCCCTTCTCTCTCACTTTCTCTCTCCTCCTCTCTCTCTTTCTCTCACCCTCTCTCTCTCTCTTTCTCTCCCTCTCTCTCTCTCTCTTTCTCTCCACTTCTCTCTCTCTCTCTCACTCTTTAGTCCAAGTGAATGATCAGCAAATAGACCTCTGGAGCCATAATGAATTAAAAACACTGGCAATCCTGAACTGCATTGCGGTTTGGAGACAAGGATCTCAACTCACCCTATGAGCAGTGTAGTCAAACAAATGGCGGGTGCGATGTGCTAGACAGGCAAATGTAGATGATTTTCTTATAGAATGCTGTTAGTATACAAAGTATACGTTTATTTATATATATATACTACCTAGAATAAATATTTGTAATATCATAAAGAAAGTTAGTTTTTTCGTTTCCATTTCTTTTCCTTCGACAATTCGACGAGCAAAACTTGCAGTAGATATGTATATGTATATATATATACATATATATATATATATATATATATATATA
>NC_068982.1:56315955-56316361 GCF_001194135.2 Octopus bimaculoides | reverse complement strand
TATATAACGGGCTTCTTCCAGTTTCTGTCAAACAAATCAACTCACAAGGCTTTGGTCGGTCCGAGGCTGTAGTAGATGACATTTTTCTAAGGTGCCACGCAGTGGCGCTGAACCCGGAAGCATGTGGTTGGGAAGCAATCTTCTTACCACAAGCCCACGGCTGCGCCTATATATGCATATATATTTACAATATTTACACACACAAACACATGATGAAACAGACACATACACACATATATATGTGCATTTGTGTATTTATATTTGTATACACCAATGTGTAAAATTTTTGCATATATGTGTATATTATCGAATACAATGGCGTGTAACAATTTTTGCTTACACACACACACTCACACACACACACACACACACACACACACACACACACACACACACACACACACAC
>NC_068982.1:56313546-56315098 GCF_001194135.2 Octopus bimaculoides | reverse complement strand
CACTGCTGTTAGCACCAACATCATCCCCACTTCCGTTACCACCATCATTACCAACGAGTCAACAAGAGAGCATCTGAAAGAGCACATGACGGGCTAGAAATAGCAGCTAGACATCCCTCAAATCAAAAATATTATTCTAACATAAGGGGAAGAAAAGGAACGTTTGTTATTGTAGTCCTGGATACAGATTTCTAAGGACCTCGACCGTCTAGAAATGGTAGTTACGTTTACCTCAAATCACAAAGATCTTTCAGTAAGAAAAACACATACGCAAACACATAGGCGCAGGCGTGGTTTTATGGTAAGGAGCTTGCTTCCCAACCACATGGTTACGGGTTCAGTCCCACTGCGTGGCACCTTGGGCAAGTATCTTCTACTCTAGCCTCGGGCCAACCAAAGTCTTGTGAGTAGATCTGTGGATTTGGTAGACGGAAGCTGAAAGAAGCCCATTCGTATGTATATCTACAGATTTACTCACAAGGCTTTGGTCGGCCCAGAGCTATAGTAGAAAACACTTGCCGAAGGTACCACGCAATGGGAGTAAATCCGGAACCATGCGGTTGGGAACCATGCGGTTGGGAACCAAGCTTCATACCATAAAACCACGCCTGCGCCCTTGTTTGCGTATATGTTTTTCTTACTGAAAGGTCTTTGTGATTTGTGGTGATTTGTGGTAAAATTAACTACTATTTCTAGACGGTCAAGCGTCCTTAGAGTTCTGTATCCAGGAATACAATAACCAATGTTGCTTTCTTCCCCTTATTTTAAAATGTGTGTGTGTGAATTTCTTTTTGTGCTTGTTCTCCCGCCTCCACCGCTTCGCAACCGGTGTTGCTGTGTTTATGTTCCCGTAACTTAGTGGTTCCGCAAAAGACACCGATATAATAAGTACCGGGCCTTATATATAGATATAGATATATATTACTGGAGTAGATTCATTCTACTAAAAGAAATTCTTCAAGGCAGTATCCCAGCATGGTCGCAGTCTAATAACTGAAACAGGTAAAAAATATCAAAGATATAAAACATTAAAAAATACACACACACTGGATAAAGTGGCAGCCATAAAGAGACAGGATGGTCACGGCTGGAATGTCTTTGAACTTATGTCTGCTCAATCAGGGTTGACCTAGGTTGATTTTACTGTATTTGTCTCTGCTGTTCAAATACGTGCCACAGGTCAAACTGAGTTATTTTTCTTGATTTTTGTTTGAATTATTCCAATAATAGAATCAACATTGACATCGGCGCTAACATCCTTCCACTCTTATATCACCATCAGCACCACCACCACCACCACCACCACCACCATCACCACCACAACCAACAGTTCCTCCACCACAATCACCACCTTCACCACCACCACCACCACCACTACCATTACTATCACTACTATCACCATCGCTATCGCCACCACCATCATCACCATCACCATCATCCCATTACCACCACTACCATCACCACCACCACTATCACGCCTTACTGTCACCATAATCGCAATTGCCACCATTGCCACCACCATCACCACCACCACCACCACCACCACCACCAC
>NC_068982.1:56311667-56312567 GCF_001194135.2 Octopus bimaculoides | reverse complement strand
CCTAGAGTAGAAAAGTTATTAACATTACCGTCGCCGCATCCCGACCTCCAGCACCATCACCACTACCATCACTGGGGCACTGCTTCGAACGGTTTTAGTCAAGCAAATCGACCGCCGTACTTTTTTTAGTCAAGCAAATCGACCGCCGTACTTTTTTTAGTCAAGCAAATCGACCGCCGTACTTTTTTTCAAGCTGGCACTTATTCTTTTTCTTTTCTTTTTCATTTTTGTTTGGTTTTATTTTTGTTCTCGGTCGAACCGCTAAATTGCGGGGACGTAAACAAACTAACACCAGTTGTCAAGCGGTGGAACGGAGAGCAGGCACGGACACAATGACATTTACGTACAAGCATACACATACGTACACGCGTATATATGTGCAGGCATAGCTGTGTGGTAAGAAACTTCCTTCCCAACCACATGGTTCCGGTTTCAGTCCCTCTGCGTGGCACCTTGGGCAAGTGTCTTCTACTATAGCTTTAGGCCGACCAAGGCCTTGTGAGTGGATTTGGTAGACAGAAACTGAAAGAAGCCCGTCGTATATATATATATATATATATCTATCTATACATGTGTGTGTGTGTTTGTGTATTTATGTGTGTGTGTTTTTGTCTGTGTTCGTCCCCACACCATCACCTGACAACTGGCGTTGGTGTGTTTACGTCCCCGTAACTTAGCGTTTCGGCAAAAGTGACCGATAGAATAAGTACTACGCTTACAAAGAATAAGTCCTCAGGTCGATTTCTTCAACTAAAAAACCCTTAAAGGCGGTGCTCCAGCATGACCGCAGTCAAATGACTGAAACAAGTACAATAAAAATAAAAGAATATATATATACTCTTTTACTCTTTTACTTGTTTCAGTCATTTGACTGCGGCCATGCTGGAGCACCGCCTTTTA
>NC_068982.1:56308628-56310758 GCF_001194135.2 Octopus bimaculoides | reverse complement strand
CTCACTGCGTAGCACCTTGGGCAAGTGTCTTGTACCATAACCTCGAGCCGACCAAAGCCTTGTGAGTGGATGTGGTAGACGGAAACTGAAAGAAGCTCGTTGCATACGTGTGTGTGTGTGTGTGTGTGTGTGCGTGTGCGTGCGTGCGTGCGTGCGTGTGTTTGTCCCCCATCATCTCTTGACAACCGATGTTAGTGTTTTTACGTCCCCGTAAGTTAACGGTTCGGCAAAAGAGACCGATAGAATAAGTACTAGGATTACAAAGAATAAGTCCTCAGGTCGGTTTGTTCGAGTAAAGCTGGTGCTCCAGCTTACAAAAGATAAGTCCTGGGGTCGATTTGTTCGACTAAAGGCGGTGCTCCAGCATGGCCGCATTTAAATGAATGAAACAAGTAAAAGAGTAAAAGAATAAAAGAATAGATAGATAGACAGGCAGAGAGACAGACAGAGACAGACAGACAGACAGATAGATACATATATATGTGCAGGTGTAAAGATGTATATATGTGTGTATATGTATCTCTGCAAATGTGTGTCCCTATATATGTGTATATACCTATGTGTCTAAACGTCTTTAACCATTATGGGTCTCATCAGATGCGAACTGGATCTAAGTAAGAACAAATATAACAGTACCACCACCACCATCATCACCATCACTACTGCTGCTGCTGCTACAAATATTCAAACACACACAACAAGTAAAGAAATAACTAAAATAAACATCGTTTCTAAATCTTCCCATCAAACTCATGACAGCACTTTTCATATTATAAAGTCTTACATTTTTCACGTCCATCCTTCCACCTTTCTTTCATTCTTTTCTTTCTTTTTTCATTCAATTTTTTTCTGCTTTCGTTTATTTTTTCCTTTCTTTCGCCCTTTGTTATATTCTCTTTCTCTTCTCTTCCTTCTTTTCCTCGTTTCTCTATTTCCTTCGTTTCTTTCCTTTTCTTCTTCACTCTCTCCTTTTCCTTCTTTTCGTTTTTTACTTATTCTTTCTTTACTCGTTGTTTTTCTTCTTCTTAATTTGCTTTCCTTCATTCTTCATCCTTTCACACATTCTTTCAGGCGTGGATGGCCAATGACGTAGCATAACGTCTTTCCAGGATCCTAAACGAATATTTGTGGTTGCACCTCTCCAACCACAAATCCTCGTTTAGGATCCCGGAAAGGACATACATCTACAATTATTGTTTAGGATCCTGGATCAACAGCATACATGTGTACGCGTGTATGCTGTAGTCTGCAATTTCCCCTCTTTATTATTTTCTGTCTCTCTTCTCTTCCTTTTTTTTTCCTTCGTTTTTCTATTTCCTTCGTTTCTTTCCTTTTCTTCTTCATTCTGTCCCTTTCCTTCTTTTCGTTTTTTACTTATTCTTTCTTTACTCGTTGGTTTTTTCTTAATTTGCTTTCCTTCATTCTTCATCCTTTCTCACATTCTTTCGTTCTCTCTTTCTTCTATCGTCCTTTCTTTCTTCTTTTCTCTCTTTCATTAATGATTTCTTCCTCCCTTTCATAACACTGTATGAAATTTTTTAAATTTTATTTATATATTTATTTATTGATTGATTTTTGGTCAGTAAGTGTTATCTCCTGTTTGCTTCTATCTAGAAATAAAAGGAAACAACTACTACTCCATTCAAACTTTGCTTTTGTGACCTGGACATCAATGTTTTGAAACCGACCTATTTTCCATTACATTTCAGATAAATTCAGCGCCGTGTTGCTGGAGCAGAAATATCGTTACAGCAAATATTCTGCCCAATGCCACAGATTTGCAGGTCAATTGCTTGGCCTTAAAAAGGAGGCGAGCTGGCAGAAACGTTAGCACGCCGGGTGAAATGCTTGGCGGTATTTCGTCTGTCTTTACGTTCTGAGATCAGCTTCAGCCGAGATCGACTTTACCTTTCATCCTTTCGGGGTCGATTAAATAAGTACCAGTTACGCACTGGGGTCGATGTAATCGACTTAATCCGTTTGTCTGTCCTTGTTTGTCCCCTCTGTGTGTAGCCCCTTGTGGGCAGTAAAGAAATATGAAACGTTAACACGCCGGGTGAAATGCTTAGCGGTGTTTCGTCTGTCTTTACGTTCTGAGATCAGCTTCAGCCGAGATCGACTTTACCTTTC
>NC_068982.1:56294412-56303702 GCF_001194135.2 Octopus bimaculoides | reverse complement strand
GTATTTATATATACTTACGTGTATGCGTCCGTATATATGTATTAGGATTTACAAAGGAGATAGAAACTTCACAATATATGTAAATAGAGTTTGGATATCAGGCTATATATATGAAATTATTATATTTGAAATACATTTTAAATTAGAAATTAGCTAAATATATATTTAAAAATGAATTAGCACTGCCGTGATAGAAATGTATATTTCTCTGCAACCGCGTTCAAACACAGACTTGGTATAAAGTAATAGTTTCTATGTTGTGATCCGTACAACAGCAATTGGAATCAGTAACGTTTGTCACTATTCCTAGTTTAGTTTCGGATTCAAAAGCGACTCGACTATTTTTCATCGTTTTCCATTCTTAATTTTTTATGGTTAATACATATATAAATTTCAAGACAAAATATTTTTTATACTGTATAACGTGTCCAAATTGAAACGAGAACATTGCAGTGATACAGTTTTCACTGATGTGGAAACTATCAATCAAAATTAATCGACCTTATCAGGATACATAAATAGTATATGAGGCTTGGTGAAGGCGCAATGGCCCAGTGGTTAGGGCAGCGGACTCGCGGAAATAGGTACGCGGTTTCGAATCCCAGACAGGGCGTTGTGAGTGCTTATTGAGCAAAAACACCTAAAGCTCCACGAGGCTCTGGCAGGGGATGGTGGCGAACCCTGCTGTACTCTTTCACCACAACTTTCTCTCATTCTTACTTCCTGTTTCTGTTGTACCTGTAATTCAAAGGGGCCAGCCTTGTCACACTGTGTCATGCTGAATATCCCCGAGAACTACGTTAAGGGTACACGTGTCTGCGGAGTGCTCAGCCACTTGCACGTTAATTTCACGAGCAGGCTGTTCCGTTGATCGGATCAACTGGAACCCTCGACGTCGAGGCTTCAATATCTCCAGGATATTCCATGAAGTGAATGTTTAGGTAACTGTGCGAATGGGAAATATAAAATACCACCTTTTTTTTCAAAATAAAGGCACAATATGAGCAATTACGAAAACAAAAGAAGAATACATCATAAAGATTTCCATTCTAGAAATAAATTGCAAATAATAACAACTGACACAAAACATAATTACTACGATATAGACACTGACACCGGAGTGTGCGTACAGAAAATGAGAGTGCTTACACGCAAAAGTTTGCTTTTCATCGGTCTAGTGTTAATTTGCTTTGAAACTGATTTTTAAGGATGATTTTAATTAAAGCAAAAATTCTAACGTGACTGTATCAAGTATCTTTTATTAAAATTACGTTCGTACAAGCATTTATACGTATAAGTTTGTGCGTTTGCGTTTCTTGTGTATGTGGAAGAAAGAGCACACAATGCAACGGAAAGAGTTAAATTATTTAACGTTGTCGGCTGAATAAATGTAATAGCTTTTTTTCTGCCAGTAGATGTCCTCATGTACTGCCATGTAATTCTGTCTAAATATTATATAAAACCACACACATCCAAACGCATATGTATGCACATATGTATATATATATATAACACGATCAAGGTACGCACGTACGTAGGACTAGTTAACCTAATTTAATGACTGCTATAAATAAAAGAAATACATTTTAAATTAATTTGTAAATGGAAACTACAGGTGTTGACTTACGTCCTTCTCGAATTACAAGACACGAAAGGTAATGAAAAACTAAAGTTAGATAAGTAAATAGAACAAAGCAAAGAGAAGCTTGTCAATATTTACTTACGTAAATTCCACTCAGTTCTTTAATTAAATGAATTCGTTTTAATAACATCATTAAAAATATCAAAGATCTATAGAAAACAGTCGTGCCACAGGTAAAATAATAAACCTTTTTAATTTTGGAACAGGGTTTCAAATTTGGTGGGAAGAGGAATAGTAGATTACATCGACCCAAGTACTTGATTGGCACTTATTTTATCTACCCCAAAAGGATGAAAGGCAAAGTCGACCTCAGCGGAATTTGAACTTAGAATGTAAAGACTGACCAAATGCAGCTAAGCATTTTGCCTGGCGCGCTAATTATTCTACTAGCTCGCCGTCTTAAACAACAACAACAACAACAACAACTGTAATAATAATAATAATAATGATTTCAAATTTTTATTTGCCACAAGGGCAGCTTGGGGAGGGTATTAAGTCGATTACATTGATCCCAGCGCGTAACTGGTACTCATTTGATTGACCTCGAAAAGATGAAAGGCAAAGTCAACCTCGGCGGAACTTGAACACAGACTGTTAAGACGGGCGAAACACCGTTAAGCATTTCGCCCGGCATGCTAACGATTCTGCCAGCTCGCCGCCTTAAATAATAATAATAATAATAATAATAATAATAATAATGCTTTCTTCTGTAGGCACAAGGCCTGAAATTTGTGGGGAGGGAGCCAGTCGATTACATCGACCACAGTATTCAACTGGTACTTATTTTATCAACCTCAAAAGGATGAAAGGCAAAGTCGACCTCGGCGAAATTTGAACTCAGAATGTAAAGACTGACCAAATGCCGCTAAGCATTTTGCCTGGCGCGCTAATGGATCTGCTAGCTCACCGTCTTAAACAACAACAATACCAGCAATGTAGATGAAACCATTGCGCATATCACGAACGAATGCCCTAGACTTGCCCAAAACCACTACAAGTTGTGGCGACACGATCAGGTAGCGAAAGTGCTACATTGGAAATTGTGCGAAAAGTAGGGGCTAGAGAGAGGCAAGATCTGGTATGAGCACAAACCCCAGAGACTAGCAAGGTCTTCTGGGATTTCCCAATCTAAACAGATCAGGTGCTAGAGCATAACAGACCTGACCTAGCTGTTGTCGACAAGATGCACCACATATGCTATATAGTTGATGTTACATGCCCCTTTGACCCATGAATAATCAAAAAGGAAGGCGAAAAGATAGATAAATACAGCCTTCTTAAGTACTAAATAAGCCCGGCTATGGAAAATGAAGAAATTGAAGATAGTGCTAATTATTGTTGGGTCCTTGGGAACAGTATCAGAAAGCATCAAGAGGAATATAAAGGAAATTGGAATAGAGTGCCCGGTAGAACTGTTACAAAAGGTTTGCCTCCTTGGCACGGCTAGAATAATCAGAAAAGTATTATATAGCTGAAAAGAATGGATAGCAGGGTACCGTACCGTAGGCTGCAAGGGAGCAAACCCGCTACACATGTAAGACTCTAGGAGCTCCAACAAAAGCTGTGATAAAGAGAAATAATAATAATGGTACTTTCTGTTATAGGCACATGGCCTGAAGCTTTGAGAGATATTGACTGGTCGATCGTGTCGAAACCGGTGCTCAACTGATACCTATTTCATCGACCTTGAAAGGATGAAAGGTAAAGCTGACCTCGGCTTAATTTGAACTCAGAACGGTTCCTCCGAGGGTGCTCTTCGCCGAGTGTCCGAGGCGGCCGGTACGTTCACTGTGAAAAAAATAGAGTGCTCAGAGCGAGCCCCGCCGGCTTGCATACGAAAAGCATGGAATGATGTAATTGTAATGGATAATCCCTTCCCAGTCACACCATACGCACAACATCGTTTTACACGGATGAAGATCTTGCTTCATGCGCGGTGTCGCTTGTTTACCGGGACTGAGCCATTCCTTACGCTGTTCATATTGATGTACAGGCACCATTTTTCGCCGTCAGTAACGATTCGGCAAAGAAATCGTTGCTTGTGTCCATGAGTTGAGTGGTGACAAGCAAGCAAACCAGCGGAGATTGTGGCTCGTTCATTTTTGTTGTCACTTAAAGCATGCGGAACCCATGCTCCATACTTCTGAACCTTTCCCATCGAGTGAAGATGCTTCTCTATAGCAGTGTGGGAGCATTCCATTTTTTCTGCCAGTTCCCTTGTCGTTTGACGAGATTTTTATAAGACGGAGATCTGGCAGAAACGCTTGCACGCTAGTTAAAATGCTTAGTGGCGTTTCGTCCGATTTTACGTTCTCTTTTCAAATTCCGCCGTCGATAAATTAAGTACAAGTTGAATACTGGGTTCGATGTAATCGATTTACACCCACCCACAAAATTGCTGACCTTGTGCTAAATCTTTAAAATCGGTATATTTGAAAAGATTAAGGCAGCGAGTTGCCAAAAAAATATCAAGCCAGGCGAAATGCTTAGCGGCGTTTGATCTGCCTTCACGTTCTCATTTCAAATTCCGCCGACGTCGACTTAGCCTTTCATCCTCTCGAAGTCGATAAAATAAGTACTAGTTGAGCACTGCGGTTGATGTAATCGACTTATGTCCTCTCGCTGGCGGTGCCTCAGTATGGCTACGGCTTTTGGGTTGAAACGCATAAACGAATAAAAGAATAATTTATTCCTGATCCTCATCTTCCTCTATTCCTTAGACCAATACCCCTTCCATTTGTAACAGCAGCACCGTTAACGCCAATATTAACGCCAAAATTCTTTGACTACAATCACCATCATCAACAACAGCAGAAATTTCCATCACCACAGCACATCTATCACCACTGTTACTTCTAATAACGTCACCACTACCACCATCATCAATCTTAATACTCCCATGTGTATCGCGACTATCACTCCAATCGTGACCACCGTACCGATAATGCCACCAACATGCCTATATGAAAACTACCAGCATTATTATTACTACTACTAAGGCAGCGACCTGGCAGAAACGTCGGTACAGAAGGTGGTGAGCTGGCAGAATCGTTAGAACGCCGGGCGAAATGCTTAGCGGTATTTCGTCTGTCTTTACGTTCTGAGTTCAAATTCCGCCGAGGTTGACTTTGCCTGTCATCCTTTCGGGGTCAATAAATTAAGTACCAGTTGCGTACTGGGGTCGATCTATTTGACTGGCCCTTTTCCCCAAAATTTCGGGCCATGCGCCTAGAGTAGAAAAGAAGCGTTGTCACACTGGGCAAAATGGTTAGCGGTATTTCGTCTGAGTTCAAATTCTACCGAGATCGACTTTACCTTTCAACCTTTCGAGGTCGATAAAATAAGTAACAATTAAATACTGGGATCGATGTTATCGGCTTAGCCCCTACCCCCAAATTTCAGGCCTTTTGCCTATAGCAGAATATTATTATTATAACAACTACATGAAGGCGGCGAGCTGGCAGAATCGTTAGCACGCCGGGCGAAATGCTTAGCGGTATTTTGTCTGCCGCTACGAGTCGATAATTTAAGTACCAGTGAAACAATGGGGTCGATGTAATCGACCATCCCCTTCTCCCACAATTTCAGGTCTTGTGTCTATAGTAGAAAGGATTATTATCACAACTACAAAAACAGCGAGCTGGCAATATCTTTTAGCACGCTGGGAAAAACGGTTAGCAGTGTCTCGTACATCTTAACGTTCTGAGTTCAAATTCCGCCGAACCTGACTTTATTATTAATCCTTTCGAGGTCGATAAAATAAGTACCAGTTGAGTGCTGGGGTCGATGTAATTGAATTAACCCCGCCACCTCGAAATTACTGGCTTAGAGTCAAGATTTGAAACCGTTATTAACACTAATCTTACCATCACACTCTGACATTACACTAACAAACACTCAAACCACCACCACCACCACCACTACCACTACTACCATCACCGTACAACTACCACTATAATTATCATTACCATGAATACTAGCATCACATCATTATCGTTATAGTCAATAGGTTTCTTGTTTTAACGCGCCCCCTCTCCTCTGGATATTCTAGCAATGGAACAAATGTAAGATGGTTAAGGACAAAAAGGCTGGTGAATAACAAAAGACAAATAAATATGAAATGATGAGAGCGAAAGGATGACAGCTTGAAATAATTGCATTTCATCTTCATTTGGTAGTTTATTTATCTAACTCCATCTCAGCTATGTCTCCTCGTTAAACCGAACGTTTCTCACACAACATATTCGCGTGTGTGTGTGTGTGTGTGTATAAATATATAATACATACATAAATATACATGCATATATATATATATATATATATATATATATATATATATATATATATATATATATATATATATACACCCATGCGTGTGTGTGTGTAATACATATACATAATATTATATATGTATAAATGTATATATGTTGTGTGAGTGTTATGTGTGTGTCTGTGTGCTGATTCATAATAGTTTCCTAATTTTTAATTCACAGTGTCTGTGCATATTTCCGGCAGTGGTTTTTCAGGATCTGCTGTCGCTTCTTTGTCAAATCCATACTCACTGATTTCATTTTCGGTTTCATAAGCGAAACGAATCTCCATGCATCTTTATTTTCAATATACAGGGTCTTTTTAATCATTTTCTTTCTTCAAAATTTTCAAGGATATGCTATGAATATTTCTTTATGTTATACGTATAAAGTACATATTCATGATATATTCAATATACTTCAGGCAATTTTCATAAGTGAAACGAGAGAAATTTAGCACGAATTATTTTACGTATTCTGAATTCAGCGAAGACATCACTCTGTTTATATCCTACACCCGAGTTGGGAAATGCTCATGAATTTGTAACGAAGACGAACACTGAATCTGTAGAGATGTATGATAAACAAACATTTTATTCTTCCTGTAAACAAAAAGCAAATATTGTCTTTGCTACGAACGACAAAATATCGAGCAAGTTTGGATGTTATTGTTCTTGGTATAATTGTAGTGGTAGTCACAAAGTTAGCTGTTGCTTGTTGTGCTGCGGTTGCCGATCGTTCATTGTGGTTGTCTCTGCTGATACACAATGCTAATGTTCTCTGTCAAATAGTCAATGTACGCCGAATTTATACTGATGGTTAATTCGGTGTTAGGTTCAGAAAGAAGTGCGCCAAGAAATGAAGTCGTCACTGGGGCCTGATTTTGTTCATCACGTGGGATAACATTGCCGCAAATCGTGACGTCGAGTATAGTGACCTGAGTGTTGAATATTCCCGCTACAAATTAAATAATTTCACACATACACACACAAAAATGAAATTATATATATATATATATACAGAATATAAAATAACTGTGTGTGTGTGTGTGTGTGTGTGTGTGTGTGTGTGTGTGTTTATACAAGGCGCGATGGGTAAATTGTCACCATTTTATATTTTTATTTCGCCCATACCTATTGTTTGCTTTTGATTTTGTCGACCTTACAGTATAGTAGGGTCAGTTGGGCACCGTCTGTGAGAAAACCAGCACCATGATGCAATTCACTCTGCCAGAAATTTGGAAACGACATGCTGTACTGCTTGGCATTCGCACCGGAAGCTCCAATACGAGTATTTCAAAGTGTTTGGACGTCAATGTGAGGACAGCGCAGAAGATACGGAAAGAGTTAGATGAGTGTAATGGTGATTACGAAGGTACGGCAGCTTGGAAAACTCATTCAGATCGTTCTGATAACAAAAGAATGAACTCTTGAATTTGTTGGTGAGATCCAGGTCATGATTGACAGCGATCCCTCCAAGTCAATCAGGTCTATCGCCAGGGACACAAGAGTGTCTTAGTTTTTTACCAAGCAGGTAGTGCATGCAGACATTCAGTATTCCTCATACAAGATAAGGAAGGGCCAATTTTTTCCCAAGCCAGCATGGACAACAGAAAAGACCACGCTACGAAGCTTTTGAACAAACTCAAGCATCCCCTCCAACCGAGCATGCTTTGGTTTTTCTTAGACGAGAAAAATTTCTGCCAGGATCAGATGGTGAACACACAGAACAACCGTTGGCTTGCCGTGTCCCCAAAATATGTACCGAGAGTGATAAAAATCAAACATCATGGTGTTTGGAGTAATCACTAGTGATGGCGACGTTATGCTTCTATTCATCTTCCCACACGGCCTCATACTCAACACGGAGGCCTACATCAAGTGCCTGGAGGAGGTAGTGCTACCCTGGGTCGAGAGGGTGGCTGCTGGAAGACCTTATGTCTGGCAAAAGGACTCTGCACCATGCCACACAAACAGGAGAACCCAGTTATGGCTGTAAGACAATTTATGCGTCCACATCACTCCTAATATCTCGCCACCTAACTCCCCAGACTGAACCCCCTTGATTATTATGTGTGGAGCACAGTTGAGCGAGAGAACAACAAAACTCCTTGAAACACCGAAGGCAAGGATTATGGCAGCATTCACCAACTTAAACAAGGAGACCGTCCAAGAGAGATGCAGGAGATATCGAAGTCGTCTCGAGGCGGTGGTTGAAACTGAAGGTGATATTGTTGAATAAATTTACTTTTAAGTATTTCAAGATATTTTTATGTAATTTGGGTAAATATATCTGTTAAAATGAGATGTCAGTATTATTTTCATTTTTGCGTAATTTAGACAATTTATTCACCGCACCTGAGTGAACTGGAGCAACATGAAGTAAAGTGTATTGCTCAAGAATACAACACACTGCTCAGTCCAGTCCGAGAATCATACTTACAGCCAAACGATTGTAAGCCCAACGTTCTAACCACTGAGTCACGTGCCTTTTCAGGAGCCAAAATCTGTAGATTTCTTCTCGGACTTGGCTTATAGATAGACAAAGACCAGTGGTTTAACACCGCGGTCTGTATAAACATAAGGCTACTGGTATGTTTATCAAGTGCACGTGTGTGAGTTCAAATACATTTTATACATACAACTATTTATCATGTCCATCACGATTGCTGACACCAGATACATGGGCGTGTTATGCAAGTGCGCGTATAAGAACACATGTATGAGCATGTGTATGTGTATATAAGTGTATGTTTATGTAACTTACATATACAAATATACACGCATATATAAATTATACTTACATATATAATTCATACATATACATCATGGATTATATATATATGTATGTATATATGTATGTACACTTACATATACATGTATATTACATGTGTATACTTATATATGCACACATACACACAGGTATATATAAATATATATGTATGTATATATATATAATGTTCTTGCTTGGCACTGTAACTGTCCGGTTTAAATTCGTTTTTACTGATATCACTTAAAATCTCCCAACAATAATTACTTACTATGCCAGGAACACACAGACACACACACGCACACACACGCGCCCTACATAAACACACAAACAGAAAAACGCACACGCACTCACAATCTCTCTCTCTCTTTCACTCTCTCTCTCTTTCCCTTTGTCTCTTTCTCTCTTTTATCTCTTTCACACGATCTTTCATGTGAACTCGATTCCTTCATTTTTGTTACAAACATTCATTTAAATAATCGTGCAATACACACACACAGATATATAAATATATATATATGTATACACATATATATGTGTGTGTGTGTGTGTGTGTGTGTGTATATATA
>NC_068982.1:56293366-56293949 GCF_001194135.2 Octopus bimaculoides | reverse complement strand
GTATGTATGTATGTATGTATGTATATATAAACATATATTCATATACAAACACACACATATAAGCTACTCCATTTCAACATTTTTTCACCAGTTACTCACGCTTTTGTTCATATTGTTGCTGTTGTCATTGCAGTTATTATTATTGTTATTGTTGTTGCTGGTATTCTTCTTCTTCTTCTTCTTCTTCTTCTTCTTCTTCTTCTTCTTATTATTATTATTATTATTATTATTATTATTATTATTATTATTATTATTATTATTATTATTATTATTATTATCATTTGTTATGTTCATGCCTGTTATTGTTGAGACTGTTAATCTTATTGGTGTTTGCAAATTTATCGTATACTTCACTATTTACATTTGACACTTAATTATTTATATCTATATATCTCGTAGATATCCCATACACACATACACACACACATGGATATATATATATCTATACATATATATACGCACATGCATATACATACATGTAAATGTATATATGCATGTATATACATATATGCATTTATATAAACATACATACATATATATATATATATATATATATATATATATATATATATATATATATATA
>NC_068982.1:56289451-56291951 GCF_001194135.2 Octopus bimaculoides | reverse complement strand
ACTGTCTTTACGTCTCTCTCTCTCTCTCTCTCTCTCTCTCTCTCTCTCTCTCTCTCTCTCTCTCTCTCTCTCTCTCTCTCTCTCTTTCTTGTTCTGTACTTCCCTCTATGTCGCTCTCACACACAGACACATATATACACCTATACGAATGTACTTATTTCATACTCCCGAAATACAAGAAGCCCAGAACCGTTCTTTTTCTATGCTGCCTTTTTTTTTTGTTTTTTTTTTGTGTTTGTTGTTTTGTTATTTTTGGTATCTTATTTTGATTTTTATAAAGAACACAAAAATTCAGGGTGTATATCACGTTCATATTAATGCTACAGTGCAACACAAGTTTTTCTATCCTCTACGTCTTCTTCATGTATCTTCCACCAAAGGAAACTTCCAATCATTTCCAGCGTTGATTTCAGCAACCCATTATATTTGACCTTGGATTAAGCTATGAAATCAAGAGTTGACAAATATAATGACTAACTTTATGACAGTCATATAAAAAATCCTCAACAAAACACATAGGCTGATGAAGGACCCTGTACTGTTGTCACGATGTTGAAATTAGCAACCATTTCTCTCCTAAATCACATGCTGAAATTAAGTCGCACATGAAACATCTCTCGACAGGGTGCGTAGCACGGAGATCAGAGATTCCGTGCAGGCCGACCTATGCTTTGTGAGTGAATTTCGTTAACAAAAATTGTGTGGAAGCCCATCGTATGAGTGTGTGTGTGGGCGTTTGTGCGTGTGTCACTATTTGTCACTCTACAAACAGCTTAACAACTGGTCTTTTTTGCTTATTTATACCTCAGAATCTTAGCGGTTCGCCATTAATTTCCAATGGAATAAGTACCAGACTTAAAACTAAAATAAACTCAAGTACTGAAGTATATTTCTTTGACAAAAACCCTTCCAGGTACTGCCCCAGCACGGTCGCAGTCCAATGACTCAAACGCGTTAAATATATAAGATCGAGAAAGAGATTCTGGTTCGCTAGAGAAGGCTAGCTTTCAGATCCGCGACAAAAAAAAAAAAATACTACGTCAAGAGATTTTCCTTAAACTGTGTGGTAAGAAGCTTGCTTCCCATCCCTGTGGTTCTGGGTTCAGTCCAACTGCGTAGCAACTTGGGCAAAGTCTTGTGAGTGGATTTGATAGACGGAAACTACAAGAAACCCGACGTATATGTATGTATGTATGTATGTATGTATGTATGTATGTATGTATGTAGGTGTGTCAAGGTGCGTGGCTTAGTGGTTAGGGCATTCGGCTCATTGTGAGTAAGGTCGTGAGTTCAATTCCTGTTGACGCGTTGTATCCTTGAACAAGATGCTTTATTTCACGTTGCTCCAGTCTACTCAGCTGGCAAAAATGAGTAGTACCTGTATTTCAAAGGGCCAGCCTTGTCACACTGTGTCACGCTGAATCTCCCTGAGAACTACGTTAAGGGTACACGTGTCTGTGGAGTGCTCAGCCACTTGAACGTTAATTTCACGAGCAAGCTGTTCAGTTGATCATATCAGCTGAGACCCTCGTCGTCGTAACCGACAGAAGTGCTCCTGTCGTTATTGTGTGTGTGTGTGTGTGTGTGTGTGTGTGTGTGTGTGTGTGTGTGTGTGTGTGTGTGTGAATGTGTGTCTGTTTGTCTGCCTTTGTGTCTGTGTTTGTCCCTCACCACCGCTTGAAAACTGGTGTTAGTGTGTTTACGTCCACGTAGCTTAGCGGTTCGGCAAGAAACCTATAGTATAAGTACCAGGCTTGAAAAAAAAAAGTAAGTGATGGGGGTCGATTCATTCGACTAAAAATTCTTTTATGTGGTGCCCCAGCATGGCCGCAGTCTCACGACTGCTAAATTACTATTTACATCGCTTACTTATACGTGAAACTCTTGAAAATACCAAAGAAGGACAACCATTACGAACCGGTTATCATCTCAACATTATGAAGCACGCGAAGGAAAAATAAGCCTCCAAATCAATTGCATATTTTATGTCCCTTGTAATATGTGGCCTTATGGAGTAAATAGGTTGAGTTATATGAGGACTATATATTGCTAGATCATATTTCCCCGAAGAAGCATAGAGTAAATATTGAATAAATGCTGTTCTTATCCAACCATGTCCGCTCTACTGTTTTTTTGTTTTTTGTTTTTGTTTTTAACATTTCGCTGACTGTGCTAAATCCTTTTCTAAAATAGGTGAGATGTCTGCCTTGCACTTTTACTTCTCAAATAGTATAGAACCTTTGCTTCTATTTAAAGCACCTAATACATTCGCAACATATATACACAGTGTGTGTGTGTGTGTGTGTGTGTGTGTGTGTATGTGTGTATGTATGTATACTCTTTTACTCTTTTACTTGTTTCAGCCATTTGACTGCGGCCATGCTGGAGCACCGCCTTTAGTCGAGAAAATCGACCCCAGGACTTATTCTTTGTAAGCCTAGTACTTATTCTATCGGTCTCTTTTTGTCGAACCGCTAGTTTACGGGGACGTAAACACACC
>NC_068982.1:56286439-56288381 GCF_001194135.2 Octopus bimaculoides | reverse complement strand
TTTTTTCCATATATATACATATATATACGACGGGCTTCTTTCAGTTTCCGTCTACCAAATCCACTCACAAGGCTTTGGTCGGCCCGAGGCTATAGTAGAAGACACTTGCCCAAGGTGCCACAAGAGTTAACAAGTGAAATAGAGACAGACAGAAACGAGAAAAATGCCCCTGTTATTTGAATACTGTATAAATATGTCTTTAAAAAGACTTTTCTTTTAAATTTAGCAAAATTTAATTTTTCAATAATTTTTCAAAAATTTATTATTCATATTTACTGTTGAAAAGATCTCAAGGATTGAAACCTGTACTGTAAGGTTCTTTATAAAAGTATTTTAGCATTTTCTACTTTGTCTTTTTTCCATATATATACATATATATATATGTATATATATTTAGTTAGGTATTAAATAACCACCTAAGGGGTATTAAATATCCAAAGAATTTACTGGGTTTTTTTTTACCTATATAAATAACAATGTTGTGAACTATCTCTCATCACAAATAGGTAAATATATAAATAAAATAAATATACAATTTATCAATATAGGAATTAGAAATGAATATCAAAATAATAAATTGAACATTTAAATAATTTAATCCTTAAATGATAAATTCAATTCAATTTTAATATTTTATACAAACAAATGAAACATGTAAATTACAGCTGTTTCTACACCATTAATAAAAACAAGTTTTTCAAGAATAACAAAATATCTTTTTAAATTAAATAAGGTTTCATCAGACAGACATATCTTCTTAAATATCTTACGAAAAATAGCAGCTGAACATTTTTATAACTGCTAACGCTCTTTAAAAAAAATCGCTTTTTAAGAGCGAGCTTAATCATAAATAAATAATCTAACTGAAATTTCGTAAATTTAAATCTATTAGTATGTAGTTCTATAACCGATTTTGTTACATAATACACTCATTCATATAGACATATGTATTTATATATATATATATATATATATATATTTACACACATACACCTATCCATTTTTGTATATATATACACATACAAGTACGTATACATACATGCATTTTCACATACACAAGTTTACTTATTCATATATATATATATATATATATATATATATATATGTATATTTACAACATGTATACATATTCAATTCCATACACATTTGTATATACATTTAAGGTAAAACACTAGTTTATATATCAATTCAAATCTAAATAAAGGAATTTATAATATAAATCAAATTTACAATTTATTCAAGTTATAGTTTAAGGTAAATAATGGGTAGATAACTATTTATCCATTTTTAGAACCAAAACGAAAAACGAAACCAAATCGATACGGACAACGAAAAACAATCTAAATACATCCAACAAAACCAAAGTAATACAAATACAAGTAAATGTCCCAAATAGGAATAACGACAACAAATTAAACAAGATAAACACGCCATATTTTCACGTTATACATTCACTCACACACATATACATATGCATATCGATACATATATACCCACACTCACACGTGCACATATATCTACACGTATACATATACATGTACATATATATATACATATACTCATATATACATATATATACAAACCCTCACATACATGAGCCAATGCATACATAATTTTTTAATAAAAATTATATATATATATATATATATACATACACTTATCCATATATATATTGATATATATCACACAAACATGTACAATTCTATATGTATACATATATACATATATCTATCTATAAAATACGTTTTATATATTAATTAATTCAAAATAAAAGGTTATAAAATAATTTAACGTAATTTCTTAATTCATAATTTATAAATAAAGGCTAGATAACATATATATATATTCAAATTATTATTTTGGTTCCCATTTCTAATCTATATTTATATATATGACATATATACATACATACATATATATATATATATATATATATATATAT
>NC_068982.1:56286034-56286429 GCF_001194135.2 Octopus bimaculoides | reverse complement strand
TATATATATATATATATATATATATATATATATATACAGACACACATATGAACATACATACATACATATATATATGTATGTATGTATGATTGTGCATGCATGAGGGCAGTGCAATCTGAGGACATGTATCAAGAGTGATAAAAACCAAACATCCAGTCAACATCATGGTGTTTGGAGTGATCACTAGTGATGGTGACGTTATGCCTCCATTCACCAACTTAAACAAGGAGACTGTCCAGAAGAGTTGCAAGAGATTCCGAAGTTGTCTGGAGGCCGTGGTTGAAGCCAATGGCGATTTTATTGAATAAATTTACTTTTTAGTATTTCAAGATATTTTTATGTAATTTTGGTAAATATATCTGTTAAAATGAATTGTCAGTATTATTTTCATTTTT
>NC_068982.1:56282255-56285549 GCF_001194135.2 Octopus bimaculoides | reverse complement strand
TTATATATATATATATACATATATATATATATATATATATATATATACGCACACACACACACACATACATACATACATACATACATACATACATACATACATACATACATACATACATATATATATATACATACATACATATATACATACATTCATATGTACATACATAGGGATCCCGGTATATGTAACACACTGCCTAAATATCAACCTTGAGAAATTAGGCGTCTGAAGACCAAGAAGAAAGCTAATTCGAAGGTTACAGATCAATCTATCACTAGAACTAAAAATCTGTAAAACTTTCCGGAGGTTTATGATTTGAATATATGAGCATGTCTAGATATACAACTCTATGCATGAGAATGCATACATAAAGCAAAACATTACAAAACTGCACGTATACATACATACCTACAAACAAACAAAAATACACTGTTATTGATGTCGAAATTCCAATGAAGGAGTCTTGAATCTGTTAGATACCGACTCTTTCTCTATTGGCAAGAAATCTTGAAATAAAACTGAACAATGACATACATACGTACAGGTATGTTGATGCAAACAAGAAAAATAGACCTCAAAATATGAGAATTTGTATTTTATTTATTTATTTATTTATTTATTATTATTATTATGATTATTATTATTATTATTATTATTATTATTATTATTATTATTATCATTATTAATGATATTTATTGATATTTAGTAACAGAGTAACTCAAGGTCTGAGTGTTTCGTGCGTTGGCACTTATGAAACTAGTGACAGGTCCAAGGCCTGTGGGTTTTTATCAGCAGCTTTATAAACCTACAGCCCTTCGACCTATGACTAGTTAGAGAAGTGCCAACGTACGAAACTCTTGAACCTTGGGCTACTCTGTTAGTGTGTAAGTATGTATGTATGTATGTACACATGTATACATGAACACTTATACAAGAACATGTATACACACACACACGTTCTCACACAGACGCACAGATATTTATATATGGATATGTGGATATATCTTATATATGTGGATATATATATATATGGATATATATATCTTATATATATGGATATATATATATATATATATATATATATATATATATATATATATATATATATATATGTGTGTGTGTGTGTGTGTGTGTGTGTGTGTGTATGTATATATATGTATATATATGTGTTTATAAATATGTATATGTATATATACATGTATATATATATACATATATATATGTATATATGTGTGTATATATATGTATATATATATGTCTATATATACATATATATACATATACATAAATACATACATATGTATATGCATATACATGTATACATATATATATGCATATATACATATATACACATATATATAATAATACAAATGATATATATATAAACATATATATATATACATATACATACATACATACATATTATATATATATATATATATATATATATATATATATATATATGAATGTATGTATGTATGTATATCATAGACACCAATTTAAGACGCAAATGAACATACGTACTGCGAGAAGCCAAAAATTACCTTGAAATCTAAAGACATAACGTCTAATGGTAAAATAAAATGTGTCAGAAACTTCAGGCTGTCTATAAAAATACTAAGAATACAAACAAAAAAATTCAAATAAACAAACATGAATAATAAGAAACATAAAAAGAAGACAGCAAGAAATTATGAAGGAAAGATGGCGTCGCCTAGATTGTAAATATATTTACAGATGAAGTGACTTTCTTGACTTTTGTTAATCCCATATACATAATGGTGCCGTCACTTCATTGCTTTTTGTATTCTTCAACGCAAAGGACAGCAGCGTGCTCCAATTTTTTCGTACTTGGTCATGGTGAAATGGAAATTATATATTTTATATCAGGGGACTAGGTGCAAAAGACTCTCAGCTGTTGCAGTAATCAACATTGGTTTTAGTGTTTAAAGTATGGTGGTTTGCCGTTCTGAGTTCAAATCTTGTCGACATAAACTTTGCGCTTTCATCAATTTGGAGCTGATGAAATAAAGTACCAATCATATATTGGGTTGATTTAGTTAACTGCCGATCTGTATTAACATGCAACGGCCTAATAGGCTACACTAGAGACACACCCTAGCTCAAATAGTACGGCTACAACTCATAAAATGGCACCAAATTTAGAGCACACACTTTTCACAGCAATATGACTTATAGGTATCACTACCAGCTTGTGGCTGTGTGGTAAGAAGTTTGCTTCAAAGCCACATAGTTCAGCGTTCAATCTCATTGCGTGGCACCTTGGGCAAGTGCCTTCTGCTAAATCGTCGGGCCGACCAAAAACTTCGTAAGTAGATTTGGTAGACGGAAACTGAAAGAAACCTACCGTTATATTTTCTGATGTATCATGCTTGTTAATTAAAGTCGAAACGCCAAAACTATCTTTGCTTCCCAGCGCTGAGAAGTCTTGTTACGTCGCTGGATCGAAGGCTTTTTATACAAACTGCAACCATTTCCTTTTCTGTTTTACACGCTTTAATTCTTAATAGACTACCCAATATGTCGTTCCATTATTAAACACGGTACGGGGACCAGCTGGCAGACATTTCAACACGTTGAACAAAATACTTAGCAGAAATTCTTCCGAAAGGCGGCGAGCTGGCAGAGACGTTAGCACGCCGGGCGAAATGCTTAGCGGTATTTCGTCTGCCGCTACGTTCTGAGTTCAAATTCCACCGAGGTCGACTTTGCCTTTCATCCTTTCGGGGTCGATAAATTAAGTACCAGTTACGCACTGGGGTCGATGTAATAGATTTAATCCCTTGTTTGTCCCCTTTATGTTTAGCACCTTGTGGGCAGTAAAGAAATAAGAAATTCTTCCGACTCTATACGTTCTGAGTCCAAATCTCACCGAAGTCAACTTTGCCTTTCATCCTTGCGAGGTGGGTAAAACAAAGCACAGGTGAAATAACGGAGTTGATGTAATCGATTAATGCCCCCTTCCCCCCAAAACTGTTGACCTTCTGTCGAAATTCGAAACCATTATTAAACACTGTACAGGCGGTGAACTGGCAGAATCGTTAGCACGCTGGATGAAATGCTTAGCGGTATTTCACCCGTCGCTACGTTCCGTGTTCAAATTCCACCGTGGTCGACTTTGCCTTTCATCTTTTCAGGATCGGTAAATTAAGTACCAGCTGAGTACTGTGGTCGATGTAATCGACTATCCCCCTCTTCCAAATTTCAGGCCTTGTGCCTATAATAGAAAGGTTTATTAAACACTGTACAGGCGGTGAACTGGCAGAATCGTTA
>NC_068982.1:56280324-56281638 GCF_001194135.2 Octopus bimaculoides | reverse complement strand
CAGTCATTTGACTGTGGTCATGCTGGAGCACCACCTTTAGCCGAAGAAATCGACCCCAGGACTTATTCTTTGTAACCCTAGGAATTATTCTATCGGTGGTTTTTGCCGAACCACTAAGTTTCAGGCACATGAACACACCAGCATCGGTTGTCAAGCGATGGTGAGGGGACAAACACACACACACACACACACACACACACACACACACACACACACACACACTATATATATATATATACGACTAGCTTCTTTCAATTTCTATCTACCAAATCCACTCATAAGGCTGTGGTCGGTTCGAGGTTATAGAAGACACTGGCCCACAATGCTATGCAGTGGGACTGAACCGGGAACCATGTGGTTGGGAAGCAAGCTTCTATATATATCTGTTACCTTTTATCGTTTCTTTCAGTCATTTGATTGCGGCCATGCTGGGGCACCGCCTTAAATTTATAGTCGAATATATCGACCCCAGTACCTTTTTTTAAAGCCTGTTACTTATTTTGTCGATATCTTTCGTCGAACCGCTATGTTACGGGGACATATATATGTATGTATATATATTATATGTATATTATTTATATAATATATATTATATATACCATATATATTTTATATTATATACACTCTAGCGTTTCTCCCTTCCCATTTCTCTCTCACTCTACACACACATACCTCCTCCCCCTCCTCCTCCTTCTCATCATCATCATCTTCATCGCCGCTATCTTCGCTGATGTCGCCAACTTCGTCTTCGTTACCCTATCTTCGACGTCTTCGTGGTTGTTGCCGTCATATTCATCGTCATGTACATTGTCTTCATCAATATTATAATTATCGTGGTTATCACCTTGTTATTATTAGTATCTCACCTCCACCACCCATCTCCTATTCCATCGGCGTCTACGACATGATAATCAAAATGAACTAGCTGTTTAGCGTTATCTTGGCGGAAACACGTATTATATGAGAAGAACGTGGCTTACGAACAGAAATCTCGCAGAATCTGTTCTGTGTTACGTTATCGTAAAATAAGCTCTACCTAGTCTATAGATAAGATAGTTTGTTACCACGATATAGCAATATACTGCTGCTGCTGCTGCTACTACTACTACTACTACTACTACTACTACTACTACTACTACTACTACTACTACTACTACTACTACTACTACTATTACACAGATGCAAGTGCATACACAAGCACACAGAGGTACATAAATAATATATATGCATATGGGTATACGTATATAAACACGTATGTGTATATATATATATATATATATATATATATATATATATATATATATATATATATAT
>NC_068982.1:56275741-56279452 GCF_001194135.2 Octopus bimaculoides | reverse complement strand
TATACATATTTTGAACATGTATAAATTCCGGTGTCCTTTTAGTGTCTGCGAATTGTGAATGTTTTTTTCTCTTTGATACAGGTAAAACATTACCATCGCTTGCCTCCAATCCCAACCGAACTTTGTGTACAAATGATCTTGCAACATTTAGAAAGTTGCTAATTTCTAAATCACTGTGATTTGCATGTATAGCAACTATGACTGCATGTTTTTTAATTTCTTGTGTTAGCATGATATCTTGAAAGAGTTATCTGAAACAAAAATGATATATTAAATGATTTGAAGGTGTAATGGACTAAAAACGAAATGTCCTCAAATACCTCTCGCACCTTGTATATATAAATGTGATATGCGTATGTATATCTATATCCATGCATATATACATAGGTATGTGTGTGCATGTGTATGTGCGTGTGTATGCGTATGTATGTATATATATATATGTGTGTGCCTATATATATGTATTTATATATACATATATATACACGCACACGCACATATATGTACGTACATGTGTGTGTGTCTGTGTGCACGTGTGTGTGTGTGTGTGCATGTATGTATATATGTATATGTGCGTGTGTGTGTACATATACATATATGTGTTTATAAATATATGTATGTATATACAAGTATATGTGTATGTATATGTATATGTGTATGCATACATGCCTGCATACATGTATGTATACATGTATGTATGTATGTCGGAAGCATCGTTAAGTTTAACAAAACCAGGGATCTGCCCCTGAAAGTCTTGTTTTGATCTTATTGGAAGAGTAGCATCTTCTGTGACTATGGAGGCCCCCATTGAGTGGAAGTCGTTGCTACAGTGACTGTATTTGAAGGCGCTGCCTGCCAGTTAGTTTTTTTCCGTAGATATTTTCCCATCGATTTTGCTTTCCTTCTTCAGGAAGCGCTAGCCTCTTCTCTCGTCTTTTGAAACCGATTTCCAGTTCCAGTCTCCAGCGCGAGTGATCATCAGCAAAGTTAATAGATTTTATGTTTCCGTTGACGATATCTTTGAAACGAAGATGGAGTCGTCCTTGTGTTTTCTTACTGAATATTCCTTTCCCCACACTGTAAATCTTTGGAGATCCTACTGCCTGACATGTGCCATACAAGGCCCAGTCAGTGAAGGCGTCCTCATTGCAATTGGATGAAGAAGCTGGCTACGTGTCTGCACGTGAATCAGCTCTACATTGTTGCTGACACAGTCAGTTTCTCGATGTTCAGAAAATGCTTGAAGCTACGGAGGTAAAGGCATTGAGTAGCCCCTCTCCTTTGGAGTAGATGTTCCAGCTTACTCTGCCATAAATCAGTGTGCTAAGGAGCTACGTAGACTGCAAATCTGCGGCGTGCATACCATCCTTCCAGACTCTCGCAGTGAGAATAACTTGTACTGACGCTGCTCTTCAAATAAGTTTTCTTAACTGAGACTCTCACAAGAAGTTTTACTCAGTGATGAAAAAAACTTATTTTAACTGGGATTATCTCACGCTCGCAATTGATGATAGATGAGTGACTCAAACCTTGTCTCAAGACACTGATGGTCAAACCGAAGACATCCTCTTCTGAACTTGCTGTGTTGCTGCTATTTCTTGAGTGTGCTTCATCATCTGCAAACATCATGCTTTTGATGAGTACTTCGCTTATTTTGTCTTTAGTTCTCGGCTGACACAAACCAGCAGTTTCCTGTTCGAGCCTGTGTAAATGTAAACACTATCACTTGATGTTCCAAGGGCGTGTGATGGTGAAGAAAATGAGAGACGGGGATATGGGAGGGGGGATTAACGAGCAGGAGAAATAGATCTCAATGCATGAGTATATATGGTTTTGATGCAACTGATACCATGACACCTCATTCTCGGAAAACTCACATAGGACAATTCATACCTGGACAATTGATATCTAGGACAACATATAAACAGGTATAAATATTTTCACTTAAAAGAAATAACCCACTCAAATACAGTTAATGATAAAGTAAAATGGCAAGATTTTAGCTTTTAGGCGTAACAGCGATCGTTTAACTCTTTAACTATTGATTACTATCCATTAAATTTCATAGTTCATGCGAGTTATTGTTCGCCCAGCAAACAACTCACAAACGGTCGTCATAGTTTTTTATATTTTGTACTTGTCAAGTTAGTTGGTTTTGTACTTGTCAACTTTTCAACTGTTTTAAAATTTTCTTTGGTTCTCTCAATGCCATATTATATAAAATCTCAGCGAGGATATAATAAGCTTGTGGATGATAATAACTACGTATATAATTTTCCCAGACAGAATGCAGATAAATCAAGTAAAGTATGGCTATGTGAAGAAAAGATGTACGGAGCGCGCGTTCAGATGATGGTTGAGGAGGACCTATTAGAAATAGTATCTTCAACAGGAGAACACTTTCACAGCGCTGATGGGAATAAAGCGAAATCAAGAATTGTTCTCGGTTCTATAAAAGCCAAAGCCTTGTCATCAAAAGAGACCGCGAGAAATGTGATTGCGACAGAAGTAGTGCTCCCCATATTCCATCAGAAAGATATGGTTTTGATATTCCGCTAGAGTACTGCAAATTTGAATCGGGGGAAGTATTTTTGCAATATGATACTGGCGCAGAAGATAACGAAAGAATGCTAATTTTCGCATCATCAACATGGCTAGATGATCATGTTAAAATTCGTGATTGGCCTGGTGATGGTACATTTAAAGTTTGTCCGTCTTTACATTACCAATCAGCATTCAAATAGGTAATTTGAATGTACCTCTTGTTTTCGTATTGTTACCCAACAAGTGGCAAACAAATTATGATCGATTGTTTTCTCAGCTCGTTACTCTTCGCCCAAATATAAAAGGTATATGATGGACTTCAAAAAAGCCCCCATGAGTAGCCTTATTTCAAGATTTCCTGACATGGCGGTAACTAGTTGTTTATTTAATTTTTTTTTAAATCTCTACCGAAAACTTGTCGAGCTAGGTCATAAAGTTCAGTATAATACAGATAAAGTATTTTGTCTAAAGATAAAGTACTTTACAGCACTTGCTTTTTCACCAGCGACTAATGTTATCGTTGCATACCAAGAACTGTCCGACGACGATAGTTTGCCACAAGGATTTGTGTCGTAATTTGAAGTGACTTACATAGGACCCGAAAAAGACGTCGTCTAGCTCCAATAATTCCAATTAAAGTATGGAATATTTGAGAGTGCACTTCAATAGCCTTGAAGGTTTTCATAATACCTTACAAAATTCGATTTCATGCCAACACCCAAATATCTGGAAATTAATAAATGCACTAAAGTTGGAGGCGGTTTTGGCGCAGAAAAAGAAAATTGATTTGGAACGGGGAGTGCAAATAACTTCAAAACAGGTTTACAAAGACTGAAGCAACTGACTGATAACTTTACTTGAAAAGTATAGTCCTTGCCCAGAAAATGTCTTTCTTAAAAGCTGTGGCATATAATCTGAACTAAGTCTCAGTTTTAGTAAATTCTTTTTATATTGACAGTTTTTAATGTTTTTAGTTTTCATTGTTCTCCGCCTCCACCGCACCACATTTTTTTCTTTTAATATTTGTTATTTTATTTTTACTTGATATTTCTTTCAAAATTATATCTTTTATGAGTTGTCCTAGATATCAATTGTCCAGGTATGATTTGTCCTATATGAGTTTTCCGGGAATAAACTGTCCTGGTATCAGTCGCCCTGACAAGATAT
>NC_068982.1:56275284-56275731 GCF_001194135.2 Octopus bimaculoides | reverse complement strand
ATATATATATATATATATATACATATGAGTTTTAATCGGCAGAAAGTTACAAAAGTGACTCAAGGACTCAGAAATTCATGATAAGCACCATACACGAAACTACCAGGACTCGAGTCACTTTTCTAACTTTCTCTCAAAATCATACACGCCCACAAACACATATATACACACGCACACACAAGCATAAATGTATCGATGTATGTGTGCGTGTGCATATATACGTACACACACAAACACAGACACACACACACAGCGCGAGCGCGCATAAATGTATATATGTATGTATGTGTGTGCATATATACGTATGTACATATATGTATTTATTTATTTATTTATTTATTTATGTGTTTCAGCCAAGTGGCTGCGGTCATGCTGGTGCACCACCGTATATATATATATGTGTGTACATATGTATGTATATATATATATATATATATATATATATAT
>NC_068982.1:56271381-56272055 GCF_001194135.2 Octopus bimaculoides | reverse complement strand
TATATATATACACACACCTACATACACACAAACACAAATACCACACACACACATACACACACACACACACACACACACACTCACACACACATGTACACACGCACGCACGTATGAGGAAATTAGTTCACTTTATCTATCAGGTAAATTAAGGTAATTACCAAAACATCCACTAAGTGACCACTACTCAGACTGCACTGTAGTGAAAGTATGGTCTACAGTAAAAGGAAAAAAGACTCTGCGAAGCTCTACCTATGCTTGTGGAAGTAATAACTTTGATAATCTGACTTGATAACATTTAACTGAAGAGATAACAATTAACGCTAATGACTTTAGAAATAGTTGATTGTACATCGACATATACACACATATACACTCGTAATGACGCAGACACAAATATTCACACGCATACACACACGCACGCACACATACAGACACTCACACACATATGCATACTCGCAGATATGCACACACACATACGCTATGTATATGTGTATAGATATTCCTATATATATATGTGTGTGTGTGTATGCGTGTGTGTGTGTGTGTGTGTGAGTGTGTGTGTGTGTGTGTGTATGTATATATGCATATATAGGTATACATATGTAAAAGTATATATACATATCTATAGATAATGTATATAGCCCTTTTTACATGTATGCATATATATATATATG
>NC_068982.1:56267064-56270942 GCF_001194135.2 Octopus bimaculoides | reverse complement strand
TGTATGTATGTATACATGTATGTATGTATACATGTATGTATGTATGTATATATATGTATATATATATATGCGTGTGTGTGGGTAGATATATTTATATATGCATAAATATATGTTTGTAAGCATACACACACATGAATGCGTTTATATATGTGTGTATGTATGTAAGTATGTATACATTTATGTATGTACACGTGTTTGTGTGCGTATGTATATATATATATGTGTGTGTGTGTGTGTGTGTGTGTGTGTGTGTGTGTGTATGCACAGAAGCACGTATTGTGCCTGATATACTGTACGTGGTAAATACAACCTAGGTTTCACCTAATTAACGACACCAAACAACAGATAAATAGAAAAGAAGCTAGTAACACTTGAAGGCTAATGAAAAGCCTTAGATAAGTGTGGCTAATAACTGATAAATTTGAGTAGACAATTAATAAACATTGCCCATACATATATCTACATAGATGCTTACGCACTTACATACAAACGTATCTATGTATTTGCGTGTATGTGAGCTTGAACAAACGCGGGAAATGGAACTCCAGTATAGGAATGTTTACTAAATGTAACGTTAGCCTAATTGTATGTATACATACACACGTGTGCATACATACATACATTGTATATACACACATACATACACACATACATACATACATACATACATACATACATACATACGTATGACTCCTTAACTCATATGTTACAAATGATCTCGATATTTGGGACTAAAAATATTGTAAGACATTAAGATTTAAACAGTGATGGTTAAAAGAAAATACTTTCCTTTACAATCTTGCTACCAAGTAGGTGGCCAACCAAAATCTGCTGTAAAATTTAAGAGAAAGATAACATAGATACATACATACATACATACATACATACATACATACATACATTCATACATACATACATACGTACGTACATACAAAAATGACCAGTTGATGTTGCTGAAATTCCAATGAAGGAAACTTGGATCTAGGTTAGAAACCAGCTCTTTCTCTATTGGCAAGAAATCATGAAATAAAACTGAATAATGATATCCGACTGGCATTCCGTCGCTTACGGCGACGAGTGTTCCAGCTGATCCGACCAACAGAATAGCTTGCTCGTTGAATTAACGTGTAAGTGGTTGAGCACTCCACAGACACGCCTACTCCTTCACATACTTCCCAGAGGGATTCAGGTTGTGACAAGGCTGGCTCCTTGAAATACGGGTACTACTCATTTTTTGCCAGCTGAGTGGACTGGAGCAACGTGAAATAAAGTATTTTGCTTAAGCCACGCGCCTTCACAATAATGACATACATACATACATATATACATACATAGATGATGGCTGTCAACTCGTTGACGCATATGACCATAACTGACATCTCTTATGCTAGATGTTAAAGACAATGATTGTCAGCAATGCCCGTGTTGCAATTTAAAGTCAGTAACTACTTGCACGACAGGGCTAGGGCTATCACCTACAAATTCAGGTTGTCCGGAAACAAGCAAAAACAAGATCTCTGGCTCACAATGCCTAGTCATTTTGGAATTTCCTTCTCGTAGAAGGATGTCTAAAGAAAGATTAAGGGGTCACTTACACCCATATACATGCATACATACATATATGCATACATATATTCTTGCATACATACATGTATGCATACATACATGCATACATATATGCATACATACATGTATACATACATACACATACATGCATACATACATACATACGTACACGAGAAACCGATTGTTATTAATCTACTAAGGAAAACGTTAACCGGTATTAAAGTGAACATATTAATTAAGGTACTGGAATTTACACCTACTTCTAATATCTAACTTCCCCGAAATGAAAAATGGCGTCAGGGACATCTGCTTCAACAAAAGAATTTCTTTTTTTTTTATGAAGGAAGTGATTAAAAGTATATTTGTCCAACAAAAAGTCCTAGATATACTCTGGGTACATCGTGTAAATTGAGTTGATTAAATATAGTTGCATAAAACCAAATTTCTCAAAACAAGATTGTAAAAATTAAAAGATACACGAAAGACTTTGAGATTACAATGAAAGAAGCTAATAAATTAGTGCTATTGTTATCATGAATACAAATTATTATAAAGAAACCGAACTTAAATATGTTAGAAACAAATAATTAGTGTGAAAAATAAACAATTATGAACAATGAATAAGCTGGGGAAATCTACTAAACTTATTGACTATGTATTGTAAGAATGCGATTGTTAAGGATTTTAAGTATATCAGTAACTTCAAACGTGTATCTAGAAATTTCAATGGCCTAAGAAAAAATACAAAAAAATAAATCTATAAGTGACGTTTCTAAAAACTCTAAAACCAAAATATATAAAAAAAAAACCATTTCCAGATAATTTGAAACTATGGCCAATTATAGGAAGACCTGGGTGTGAAACACACAGATGAACTAATCTTTTTTTTTTTTTTTTAAATACTTTAAGCTAAATTAAAACATATACAGAATTTTATTCGAGAAGATCTAGTTACAAAAACAGAGACAAAATACAGTTACTTCTACCGTTGACATTGTGAACTTACTAAGATTCCTTACGATTAACGAATCATTGAGATTAAATAGTGGCTTGAGACCTACTAATCTGAGCAGCTAGAGCGCATTGAAAGAAAACTTCAGTGTTGAAGGACTAAGACTCATATACACAAGTATTTCATTTTCCATGACTCAGCTTACTGACAAATAACAAGGACTGTGATGACCACTAAAGTTGCACCAACTTATGCCATTTGGTGAAGAGATGCAATGAAGAAAAATTTAGAATGAACACTACAAATATTTAACTCTACATCTTACCCATTTAAAAGACAACTAAAAAGGATATCTAGGTAACTGTTTTATTTTAAGGCAGCATAATTTGATAATCTTATAGAATTTGAAAATCTTATTATTGGCATAAACCATAACATTAAAACCACCATGGACTTCAACCAGAATAGCTAATTTTAAATAGTTTACTGATTAAAACAACTTGAACTATAGAATAGATATCGACTATAAACCCGCGGATTCAAAGAAATATTTTCTCTTCACATCCTATCACTCTAAGCATACAAGAATGATCATTCCCCACCACCATAACGCATCGTCCGATCCAGGAATCCAAACCACAATCTAACGATCATAATTCCAACACTCTAATCACCATGCTACGTGTCTCCATATATATATATTTGTGTGTGTGTGTGTGTGTGTGTGTGTGTGTGTGTGTGTGTGTGTGTGTGTGTGTGTGTGTGTGTGTGAATGTGTGTGTTTATGTCATGATCTACTCGTATGCTCAGTAGTATTTCTTTCATAATGATATTGTCTCTTAGGGATGATAAGGACTACACTATCTCATGTAGACTTCTTTATTTATAAATAGTAGCGTGTGATGAGGGAGAAATTTGAAAGCTATTTGTAGCAAGTTCATCAAACTAATTGGTATCCCACCAACGTTTATCACAACGCGTTCACATCTTCATTATAATTTCAGTAATTAGTTAGATATCTTCCTCTTCCACATCATACTACTACTACTACTACTACTACTACTACTACTACTACTACTACTACTACTACTACTACTACTACTTCTACTACTACTACTACTACATAATATTTATCCTGCTCTGTACCCACCAAAAAGCGACATTTTCCATTAAAATTTGTTTCATGTATCTGACCATAATTTTCCGTCTCCTATATTGTTTTACTCAATATTCAAACTATCTCCTTTGTAATGACCATCACCAGAGAAACAGTAGGATGAGATTAAGGTTCGAACATGACACGCGCCGAAACTAACACTGATTCTGGTCCATTTACCTGACCCGAGGTGTTCCATGCATG
>NC_068982.1:56255914-56259929 GCF_001194135.2 Octopus bimaculoides | reverse complement strand
TATATATATATATATATATATATATTTATATATATATATATTGGTATATAAATTCAGGTGTATGTGTGTATTCACATAAGATATATACAAGCATAGATGTACATACATTCAATAAAATTATTGTAATTATCTACATTAACTTTATTCGCTGCAAGCGTTTGTGTAAATTCTGCGGATGGCGAACCTCAGGTTAAAGTTAGCGCGATGAAGTTTCTATTCTTATGTTCCATTTACCCTAAACAATTGGTTTTGTGTGTGTTGGTAAGTGCTCACATAGATGTTATAAGCGAATTATTGTTGTTGGGCTTGCTTGTTATGATTTGTGCCGAAATGTCAGAACAGCTTCAGTTCAAGTGGGATTCAAATTAGAAACCTCTGACAATAACTTGGCGGAGTAATTTGTATTACATTCAGTATACGATACCGCGTCAAAAGTGTTGCTCTACTGGAACCGTTAAACGCTCTTGAAGTCTTTCGTAATAGAGAACTGATTTCAAATTTTGGCACTAGGCTCGAAAGTTTGGATGAGGAATAAGTCGATTTAATTGACCTTAGTACTCAACTGATACTTATTTTATCAAATCCAAAAGGATGAAAGGCAAAGACGACCTCGGCGGAATTTGCTTTCGTAATAGAATATTGAATGAATAAATAAGGAGTTTATAGGTGTGCTCAAAACAAAACAAAAAATGGTTATATGTCTTGTGTACTAATACTGTCTTAATATATCACCCACAATTGCAGAAGGCCCCCATGGGGGTATATTACACTGAATCCCGAAGGATGAAATGCAAAGTTGATTTCCGAATGTTTTAAACTGAAAACGTAAATTGTCTTTACAAAATCCTGCAATGCATTTTGTCCGACTCTCAACAGATTTTGCAAACTTGCCACCTTATTGTCTTAATCAATAGCACCAAACAAATTTTAAAATCATTGATGAATTCTTTTTTTCACAGCGGAGCCTATAACAATTTTATCTTATCACAAATAAACAACTTAAAAGAAACATAATGTATTAGTTAAATGAACGACATATATACAGATAAGTTTACTCGTTACACTAAATCTAGCTGGATAAAATTATAAAACAACAAATAATTTCCTTTCGCGCACATCAACACATCCAGCCCCCCTACACACACACCACATGTACATCTGTTTATAAAGAAATTATTGTGTTGTGTTTTTATTGTAGAACGCTCTCCAACAAAACAGTTTGCTTTAGCCTACTTAGTATGAAAACAAACACTTGCTCCACAGACCTAGAAATTACGGCTCCATAGAAAACAAATGAGGCTTAAAACTAATAAGGGTACCTCTACGATGTAAACATGTTAGAAATAGTAAGCAAATCTCCCTCAAATAACACGCTTGCTGTCTTATAAATGAAAGGGCACATTGGATAATGAGGTCATTATATATTGTGACTGAAAGCAAAGAGACGAGATGGGCAAGACTGCAAAACCTTTCATTATAGATTTACTTGCCTAAGGCTGATACGAGGTGAAACACAAACAGTACGTGGATGTTAAAGCTTCAGATGTAATGAATAATTTAAGCATTTCAGAGGGATTTAGGATAAAAATAAATATGCCCGAATTTTTATGTTTGAAAAAATATATTAAAAATACTTTATCTTATTGTTATATTTCGGAACGGTCATCTTTTTTTTCCAAATAAACATATGCACTATATACTCGTTCTTCACTACAGCTTTATTATTATTCTTATTTTAAAATCCTTTGTCTGAAGTCTTTCGCCACTCACTCCGTGACCTCTTCAGTGACTCTCCATCCTATGTGTCTCCTTCTGTCTGGTTTAGTTCATTGTGTCTTTCTGTGATGTGTCAAAGAAAAAAAATGGACATCCTGAAATATAACAATATCTGTTTCAACACACGATTTAACATCAGGAACCTTGCAAAAAATACATTTGTCTGTTTTAATTTGGTAGAATTTAGTAAGGTTTTAGATTATTGAATAATCTGCAATCATTATGAATTGGCTAACCGTAGGGTGAGGGGGAGTTGGGATTAGAGGTGGATTTGGTAATGGAGGTGGCAGAAATGGTAAAGCATCAGGCTAAATGGTTTGTTGTATTTGCTCCAGCATTTTACGTTTTGGATTCAAAACCGATCGGGTTCGATTTTGCCTTTCGGGGTCGATTATATAAATACTTGTCAAGTACGGGCTCAGTGGTTAGAAAATCAGGCTCAAAATCATACAATAGTGAGTTCGATTCCCGGACCGGGTTTCGTTCTTGAGCAAGACACTTTATTTCACTTTGCTTCAGTTCATTCAGCTGTAGAATTGATTTGCGACATCACTGGTGCCAATCTATCGGCTTTTGCCTTTTTCCTTGGATTATAGAGGTGGCGTGAAGAGGGGAGCCTGATATGCATGGGCGACTACTGGTCTTCCATAAACAACCTTGCCCGGACTTGTGCCTTGGAGGGTAATTTTCTAAGTGCAATCCCATGGTCATTAATCACCGAAGGAGATCTTTACCTTTTTTTACTGGGGATTTATTTAAAATAATTAAAAATGTGGTGAGCTGACAGAATATTAAGGAATATTAGGAATATTAAGGAGCAGGACAAAATGTTTAGCAACATTTCTTCAGCCCTTACGTTCTGAGTTTAAATTAAGTAACAGTTCAGCATTGCCACCGATCTAATCGGCTAGTACCCCACACCAAATTTCAGAGCTTGTGCTTAGGTAGAAAGATCTAATATAATCAATTGTTGCTTTCTGAACAAATACCCGTCTTTGCAACCATGTAAGAAATTATTAGTTTAGCTCAACCAGTATGGAACTCATATGCTTGGATTAAAGAATATTTTTCAAGTATCGTAAGAAAGGTAACATAATCAAAACATTTTTGAAGTCCTCTGTGTTTATTATAAGGAAAAATATCTTCTTTCACCCGTTATCTTTATCTTTTACCGATCTCAGTCATTGGAATACGGTCATGCTGGTGCACCGCTTTGAAGGGCTTAGTCGAACAAATTGACCCTAGTAAAATTTCTTAAGTCTGGTACTTATTCTTATTTTGCCGAACCGTTAAGTTTGATAAACGTAAACAAACCAACGCAAGTTGTCAAGCGGTGAGGTTTACAAGTGCGGTCTTTCTGCACGTGAAACACAGAAGTCACTCCGACCAGAATTAATATCCGCAATGGAGATCGTTCAAGAAGTATGTTGCGACAAACAGTTGTTGCTACAGCTGTACATATATCAGTAGCTATTTTCAAAACAGCCTTCGGAATCCGATATTTTAAACATCAGTGATTTTTTTTTTTTTTTGTACAGAAAAAATACCTCTCTTTCTCATCGAGAAAATAAATGACACTTCTATGTTTCTATCAGAGCTATATGAAACACTTAAAAATGTTGCTGTGATAATGCAAAACAAGTTATGTTTAACTCACAAAAGTTAACGTCATATAAATTATTATTCGACCTATTAATGCTGCTAATAGGAAGGAGTAATAAAAATGAACATGAACATCATTCACTGTTACCCCCTTCTCTCTCTCTCTCTCTCTCTCTCTCTCTCTCTCCCTCTCTGTATGTAAGTACATCACACTATTTCATAACCTCCTGGGTTAACTTCTCTAATATATAAATATATAAGGCAGCGAGCTGGCAGAAACGTTAGCACGCCGGGCGAAATGCTTAGCGGAATTTCGTTTGCCGCTACGGTTTGAGTTCAAATTCCGCCGAAGTCGACTTTGCCTTTCACTTACGTAATTGACTTAATCCCTCTGTCTATCCTTGTTTGTCCCCTCTATGTTCAGCCCCTTGTGGGCAATAAAGAAATAAGAAACGTTAGCAAACCGGGCGAAATGCTTAGCGGTATTTCGTCTGCCTTTACATTCCGAGTTCAAATTCCACCGAGGTCGACTTTACCCTTCATCCTTTCGGGGTCGATAAATTAAGTACCAGTTGCGTACTCGATCGATCTAATCGACTGGCCCCCTCCCCCAAAATTTTGGGCCTTGTGCCTAGAG
>NC_068982.1:56255008-56255904 GCF_001194135.2 Octopus bimaculoides | reverse complement strand
ATAACTTACAACCACACACCACACACGCACACCCAACGCAGCGAGCTGGCAGAATCGTTAGCACACTGGACAAAATGCTTAGCAGCATTTCATCCGTTTTTACGTTCTGAGTTCAAATTCCGCCGAGGTCGACCTTGACTTTCATCCTTTCGAAGTGATGAAATAAGTACCCAATAGCCCTCCCTCCTCTAAATTTCGGGCCTTTATATATCCACCACTCTCTTTTCATGTGCACATCTTCTTCTCCGTCTCTATTCCACTTTCCCTCTGATTTTCTCTTTCCTGTTCTCCTCCATTAATATCTCACTGCTCCTCCCAACTCACCAATTTTTTAAGGCAAAAACAAGGAAATATAAAGAAGACAAAAAAAAATCGCTGTTTTATATTTACTAACGAATTGGTTTTATACATTTTCGGCCGGTAATATAAAAAATAATTATATGGTTTAGTTACTCTTTCTTTCTTTCTTTCTTTCTTTCTGTCTCTGTCTCACACTCTCTCTCACCCACTGCATGTAGATACATACATACATACATACATACATACATACATACATATTGTATTTCGGGACGGTCATTTTTTTCTTTTTTGCCAAATAAACACACGCACTGTATATTATTTGTTCTTCACTCGTTTATTACTGTTCTTATTCTAACTCATGTCCATTGTCCAGAAATCTTTTGTCACACACCTGTGACCTCTTCAGTGACACTTTCCGTCTTCGTGTGTGCTCGTGCTCCACTTCATTGGAGCAAGAGTTAGAATAAGAACAGTAATAAACGAATGAAGAACAAATACATAGTGCATGTGTTTATTTGGCAAAAAAGAAAAAAATGACCATCTCGAAATACAACAATATCTGTTTCAACACATGATTTCACATCAGGAGTCTTGCA
>NC_068982.1:56253442-56254413 GCF_001194135.2 Octopus bimaculoides | reverse complement strand
ATATATATATATATACGTGTATAAGGGATGACCACTAGGTGGACATCCAATATGCTAGAAAGAGGTCATCAACGACTCAACCACAAAGAAAAAATAATGTTCTCCGACCTCTTTCTAGCATATTGGATGTCCACCTTGTGGTCATCCCTTATACATGTGTAATACAATTTTGTCTGAATTTTCAGATTTTTTTATATGCTAGGCCACTTGGTTTTAAATTGAATTAATATTCAATTTATCACTCTATCTATAAAAATAATATATAAGTAAATGTTAGAAGTAATACTTGATAATTGTTAGCACCTTTGTATACCAGATCGTGGTCGGGGCATATTACAATGGAAAATACCAAACAGAATCTCACCTTTTATCTATCATGTTTCTTCCTACTTTAACTTATTCTGTTTGATATAATTCTTGGGAAAGAATACATTTGCGGCTGAAGATAGCTTTATACTATGATGCAACAACTATAAAGCTTGAAACACGTGTACCGCATAATCCTTTGTGTTTTGTTTTTATTTTACATTTACAATAAATAATATATGTATATATATATAGAACAACGGGCTTCTTTCAGTTTCCGTCTACCAAATCCACTCACAAGGCTTTATTCGACCCGAGGCTATAGTAAAAGACACCTGCCCAAGGTGCTATGCAGTAGGATTGAACCCAGAACCATGTGATTCAGAAACAAGCTTCTTAACCACACAGCCAGACCTGCGCCAATTATATATAATTTACAAGCAGACACACACACAAACACAAACACACACCTTGAATGAAAGAGGAGAGAGAGAGAGAGAGAGAAAGAGGAAGAGAGAAAGGCAGAGAAAGCGAGAGATCTTTCCGCGCACAAGGGAAATACAAACAAAATGTCGACCATTCACTATCAATACTTTTTTTTTTTTGGTTATTTGCTGTTATTCAACTAACAACGCTTTTACTCTCTACCCTTTGAATCATTTACC
>NC_068982.1:56250461-56252613 GCF_001194135.2 Octopus bimaculoides | reverse complement strand
TATATACATATATATATACACATATATGTATACCCTCATACACATACCTACATACACGTTCATACATACACAGATATATTTATAGAAAAAGAGCGGGTGAGACGTGTGATTTCATTAATTTTCTTTATCTTTTTTTATTCATTGAATAGCTCTCACCTTTTTTCCTTTTTTTTTTTTTCACTAGTTCCCTCTGTCTTTCTAACTCGATTTTCTTTTGCTCTTTATCTCTTTATGTCTTTCTCTTTTTTTTTTCTCTCTCTCTTTCTTTTTCCACCCCACCTCCTCTCCGTTCTTACACTTCATATAGCCATTCTCGTGAATTAGGTGATTGATTTATTGTTGTATGTCTGTCTCGAACCAAAACCATTGTAATTTGTTCATTTTGGAAATAGTAAAAAGTAGCAGCAGCAACGACAACAAAAACAAAAACAGCAACAACAATAACAACAACAACAACAAAAACCAAAATAGCAGCCGCAACAGTAGCAGCAGCAACAACAACAACAACAACAAATACTACTATGATAAAAATAATAACAGCAATAAAAAAAAAATAAAGTGATAGCTGCGCCTTCAACTAGAGTAATAAAAAAATAATAAAATGGTAGAAACAGCAACAACATGAACAAAAACAGGCGTGACCGTGTGGTAAAATCTTTGCTTGCTTATCACATGGTCTCGGGTTCGGTCTCATTGTGTCGCTCCTTGAGCAACTGTCTTTCTACGATAGTCTCGGGCCGACTAAGGTTTTGTGAGTGGATTTGGTAGAGAAAACTGAAAAAATAACTAATAACTGAATTGATTAAACTATACACACGTGTATCTCAAATGTAAATATATCAGAAATAACAGTGACAAACTAAATATACACCGCCGGAACGTCTTGTAGACAGCAGTAATTGCTTTCACCTCAATAGACGTCATTGATTGGTTGAAATTACCGAAATACGGCGACTTTAACACGAAATAACTTCGAAAATAAAGAATTTTCTTAAAAACGCCAAGAGTAAATGATGTTTTAAATGACGCATTCTACCAGTATACGAATTTTGAAAGTGTTTAGTTACAAAAAATTATTTTTTCTATGTGCAGGCGAAAAGGAAAAGATCCCATAGCTATGTTTTGGCCAAAGATTGACCCAGGCCATGGCTAAATAGCGCAAACTGGTAGGATCTTTTAAATCATATGACTCTGTGTGTGTGTGTGTGTGTGTGTGTGTGTGTGTGTGTGTGTGTGTCCACCACCGCTTGACAACTGGTGTTGGTGTGTTTACATCCCTGTACCTAGCGGTTCGGCAAATAAAAAACGATAGAATAGTCACCGGGTTTTAAAAAGAAAAACAATCAATAAGTACGGATGCCGATTCGTCCGACCAAAATTCTTCAAGGCGGTGCCCCAGCATCGTTGCAGTCTTTTCACTGAAAAAAGTCGAAAAGATAAATGAACTAAAATAACAACAGCAATAATAAATAAATAAATAAATAAATAAATTACAGCAATAATAACTCTTATCTTTATTCACCATACAGGTTATAAATGGAGAGAAGACGAAACAAGGATAGACAGACAAGGAGTCGGGGATCGAATGAGAGAAACAGTGTGATGATAAACGTTAAAAATTACAAAAATGAATACTGGTGAAGTAAAAAAAAAAAAACGAATGGTTAACAAAGATGAACTGGAGGACGTGGTCGACCCCACAAACCACATACTCACACTGAAAACTTTATTTTCCTTTTATGTTCCCGCTCAAACAGGTTCATTCACTCCCAACACACGTGCTACAAACTCCCATCTTTTTCGAAACACTCCTTGCGACAGGCAAAATATTTATTTCTTTATTGCCCACTGGAGGTTAAACATAGAAGGGACAAACAAGGACAGACAAAGGGATTAAGTCGATTACATCAACCCTAGTGCGTAACTGGTAGCTATTCAATCGACCCGAAAGGATGAAAGGCAAAGTCGACCTCGGCAGAATTTGAACTCAGAACGTAAAGACAGAGGAAATATCGCTAAGCTAACGTTTCTTATTTCTTTATTGCCCACAAGGAGCTAAACATAGAGGGGACAAACAAGGACAGACAAAGGAACTAAGTCGATTACATCGACCCCAGTACGTAACTGGTACTTAATTTATCGACCCCGAGAG
>NC_068982.1:56249638-56250451 GCF_001194135.2 Octopus bimaculoides | reverse complement strand
GGGGACAAACAAGGACAGACAAAGGAACTAAGTCGATTACATCGACCCCAGTACGTAACTGGTACTTAATTTATCGACCCCGAGAGGATGAAAGGCAAAGTCGACCTCGGCGGAATTTAAACTCAGAACGTAATGACATACGAAATATTGCTAAGCATTTCGTCCGGCGTGCCAACGTTTCTGCCAGCTCGCCGCCTTAACAGAAATAATAACTACAGCAGCGACCGTCCAGGGTTCCAGTTGATCCGATCAACGGAACAGCCTGCTCGTGAAATTAACGTGCAAGTGGCTGAGCACTCCACAGACACGTGTACCCTTGACGTAGTTCTCGGGATATTCAGCGTGACACAGTGTAACAAGGCTGACCATCTGAATTACAGGCACAACAGAAACAGGAAGTAAGAGTGAGAGAAAGTTGTGGTAGAAGAGTACAGCAGGGTTCGCCACCATCCACTGCCAGAGCCTCGTGGAGCTTTTAGGTGTTTTCGCTCAATAAACACTCACACAACGCCCGGTCTGGGAATCGAAACCGCGATCCTATGACCGCGAGTCCGCTGCCCTAACCACTGGCCCATTGCGCCTCCACACATCAGCGACTGATACAGTAAATAAATCATTGTAACAACAGCAACATCAACAGCAGCAGCTGTAGCCATGATATCAGCAGCAACAAACAATAGCTTCATCATCAGCAGCAAGGTAAAAAGAATCTGTGACAACAGCAGCAACCAGACCATATAGATTCTTTTATTTCTTATTTACTCTTTTTACTCTTTTATTTGTTTGTCATTTGACTGCGGCCATGCTGGAGCA
>NC_068982.1:56247560-56249306 GCF_001194135.2 Octopus bimaculoides | reverse complement strand
ACCATGTGGTTGGTAAGCGAGCTACTTACCACACAGCCACTCCTACGCTTGTTTATTTCAGTCACTAGACTGCGGCCATGCTGGGGCACCGGCTTGACGAATTGTTTCAGTCAAATTAATCGACCCCAATATGTTTTTTTTTTCTTTTAAAGCCTGGTACTTATTCCATCGAATATTTTTGCCGAATCGCTTAAGTTACTGGGAAGTAAACACACCAACACCGGTTGTCAATCGGTTTTGGAGGAAAAACATGAACAAGCGCGCGCATATATATATATGTGTGTAAATGTGTGTGTGTGTGTGTGTGCGCGCGCGCGCGCGTGACGAGCTTCACTGCTGCCATCTAGTAAATGCACTCATAAGATACTTGTCGGCTCAAGGCCATAGTAGAAAACACTTGCCCAGTTGCCCAAGGTCCCGCACTGTGGGACCGAACCTGAAATCACGTAGCTGCAAAGCGAGCTTCTTAACCAAACAGACATGCCTGTGTCTAAACAAAACGTCTTCTGAAGAAGAATAGTAATAATCGATCTTAATATTTCACTGGTTCCGAAAAGGGAAGAAAAAAAGGGTAAAGTTGATTTTTGCTGGGTTTGGTCTCTGAGAGTAAAGCACCGGTAGAAATATCGCAAAGCATTGTTTCAACAGCTCGAACAACACAAGCCACATCGTGACCTTATACGTAGTCGTTCAACTTGATAGAAATGACAGCTAACTCTATCAAATCACACACTAGCTTCTTAAAAACTAAGACCTATTGTAGTCCTTGAATGCTGAAAGGCGATAAGATAAATACAACTGAAATGCCTTTCATTAAAGACGAACGCTATTCCTTCATGTGATCGGCTTGAAAAATTGTGAAGATGTTAAGATAATTGTCTAAACATGAAACAAATGGTAGCCCTTATACACAAATAAAGAAATTCTATCCACCAATGCGGTGTTGAACACTCATTCACGTCGTTCGACATTTACACGCGTGTGTGTGCGTGTGTGTGTATCTATATATGTATGTGTGTCTGTACATTTGTGTTTATATAGATAAACACAAATGCATCAATACAGTTAACACGAAGTGGCACTTGATTGAAAATACAATGAAGCTACATGTTAAAATAAATAAAAAGATATATAAATATATTTAGAAACTGAACATATTATATGCGTATTTATATAATATGTAACTTGATATTGTTTTCAAATGTAATTTCGTATTAATTCTATTTATATACATTTTAGAATATGCTTTTGTTTTAAATCTGGTATTTTTCACTTTTATGAAGCCCTCACAAACGGTTAAACAATGCAATATTTCTCCATAAAACTGCTATCTCTACGTATTTATGTGTGTGTGTGCATGAATTTCCCTCTCTCTCTCTCCCTCTCCCTATATATATATATATATATACATACATGCATATATATATATACATTTATATATATATATATATATATACATTTATATATATATAAGATAACTATAGTTTTTTGTTCTTTTTATGTTGTTAGTTATATAAATTTTAAATTTTTCATTCATTTATTTAAGTATTATTATTTCATTCATGCTTTCGTATTCTATTCTCTATTTTAACGTTCTTTTTTAACGTAGTATTTTCGCGCGAACTCTTGCTTAAAACGCTATAGCTATTAGATAACGTCTTAGTTTTTCAGTTTGAATTACGGAAAAATTTGGATAAGTACTGTTTTCACTTTGCTAAAGATTTTCTACTATTTGAAAATAATATG
>NC_068982.1:56243911-56245593 GCF_001194135.2 Octopus bimaculoides | reverse complement strand
TATTAGGTTGAAGCACATCGGATATATGTCGCCAAGATGAAATTCGCGCAGTCGTTCTACAGGGTGTCCACAAAGTCTGGGTACATGGGATTAACACATACTTTAAGAAATTGTTATTGCTTATATTTAATTGTTTATGTTATGATTTTATTTACTCCATGTACCCAGACTTTGTGGACACCCTGTAGTTAGTTAAGACTGAGGTATGATAATGAATGTTGTTCCTCTTTCTTATAAGGGCTAAGTCTCGTGACTTTAACATGTTCACAAATGCTTGCTGGCTCCGTCAAAAAAAAAAAGGTATTCAGGAGCTTACCTTGGCATAAAGTTACCAATTCCGTTAATAGTTTGCTTTTGCTGCTTTAAATTTTATTGAAAATGCCAACATTAAATATATACTATTTTCACTCTCATCATTCATCTTTTCTCCCTCTCTCTCTGCCTCTCTCTCCCTTTCTCTCTCTCTCCATCACTGTCTTTTTTTCTGATTTTCTCTCTCCTTCTCTCGCTCTCTCTCTTTCTCTATTTTTTTCTTTCTTTCTTTCTCAGAGTCATTTCTCTTGACAAGCTGAAATGTTGATCCCCTAATATAATTCACATTTGATATTCTCATCCATTTTTTTTAATGCGCTACATGGCTGTACTTATTTCTTCAGTTTAACCTTAAGTTTAATATGGTACTTGAACACTGGGGTCGACGTAATCGACTAGTCCCCTCCCCCAAAATTGCTGCCCTTGTGGCAAAATTTGAAACCATTATCATCATCATCATCATTATTATTATTATTATTATTATTATTATTATTATTATTATTATTATTATTATTATCATTCTGCATTCAGGAATCTTAGCTGTTAATTCATTAACAAATTAGAAATGAATGACATAAACACAGTGACAGAGTTGAATGAAGGAAATGAGAAATTGAAAAATAAAAGCAAAACAAAAATGGGTTTTGGAAGACAGAATTGCAAAACAGAGAAGCAGAGTAAAAAAAAAGGAGGCTAACAAAGATATAAAAAGGATGAAAACGAAAGTAAAATCGATTAAAAGAAGGAAAACAAAGCAAGTAAGAAAATTTGGATGAAAGACATCAATATGAAAAAGAGGGAATCAAGTAATTGTTTCTAAATTTGGTACAACGCCAGTAGTTTTGAGAGAAGGGGAATAATCGATACTATTGATCGCAGTACGTGACTGGTTATCAAGTCCGAAAGGATGATAGGCAGGTTTAGAAATCAGAACGTAAAGTGCCGGAGCAAACAATGTAATACATAGGCACAAGGCGTGACTGTGTGATAAGAAGCTTGCTTCTCAACCATATGGTACCGAGTTCAGTCTCACTGTGTGGAACCTTGAGCAAGTATCTTCTACTATAGTCTCGGGTCACGGACCAAGGTCTTGTGAGTGGATTTGGAGAACGGAAACTGAAGGAAGCGTGTGGGGCTGGCCAGACTGGAGCAATCTCGAGTATAACCAGCCGAAATTGCAAAGATAATCTGGAATTCGACTAAGGAAAGAAAACTCCGAATGACCCTTTTTTGTATCGTCTATGTGGATGTTTTGTATCACCTAACTGTCTGGATGTTTTGCGTTCTTGTCCCATTTTGCATTATATATATATATATATAAATATATATATATATATATGTATATATATATATATACATGTATGTATGTA
>NC_068982.1:56239981-56242387 GCF_001194135.2 Octopus bimaculoides | reverse complement strand
TATATATATATATATATATATATATATATATATTCTTTTATTCTTCTACTTGTTTCAGTCATTTGACTGTGGCAATGATGGAGCACTGCCTTAAAGGGTCTTAGTCGAAAGAATTGATCCCAGGACATACTTTTTAAGCCGAGTACTTATTCCATCGGTTTCTTTTGTCGAACTGTTAAGCTACGTGACATTAACACATCAGCATCGGTTGTTAAGCGATGACTGGGGGACAGAGGCACACACATAAACACACGCATACACACACACACACACACACATATGCATATATATATTTGTGTGTGTGTGTGTGTGTGTACTTCCGTCAACCAAATCCACTCACAAGGCTTTGGTTAGCCTGAAGCTATAGTAAAAGGTGCCACGCAGTGGAACTGAACCCAGAACCATGTGATTAGGAAGGAAGCTTCTTACTACACAGCCACATGTATATATGTATATATTCATTTGTATCTGTCTTTATGTCTGTCCCCCACCACCACTTGACAAGCGGTACTGGTGTGTTTACGTCCCCGTAATATAGCGGTTCGGCAAAAGAGGCCGATAGAATAAATACTAGGATTGAAAGAACAAATTAAGTCTTGGGGTCGATTTGTTCGACTAAAACCCTTCAAGGCGATTCCCCAACATGGCCGCCATCAAATGACAGAAACAAGTAACAGAAAAAAGATAATAGATACATGTTGTCCGTTGCTCCAATGATTTGGCCAACCAAGAGATCTAGCAACGAATGAAATACAGAAAATAAGAAGCAAATAAGAAAACGTGAAAAATATCACACAGAAAGAAATACAGGAAGAAGAGAAAGAACGATGCACAGAATAGGAAAGAAAAAAAAGAAAAGATTAAAAAAAAAAACAGGCAGTAACTGGACGAAAAATAATTTGAAAAAATGGTAAAAAGCAATCAAAAGAAAACAAGGAAAAATAACACAAAAACACGTAAAGCAATAAAATAGACGGTTTAGAATTACGGAGACTTGTATTAATTAATGAGTTTATCTTAGAAATGGTCAGTATTCTTATAGATATTGTAACAGATTCTAATGATTTGCCTGCCAAAAGGATCTTACTATTAGTTTCAATTCTCTCGGAATTTTCGGTATCAGAAGCCATCCACTCTCCAATTCTGTCGATTCATCTGTTTCTATCGCGTTCTTTGGTAATATTTCTTATCTCGATTCCATGGAAATAAATAGCGTCTAGACCTTCAGAGTCTCAGAGAAGAGGAATACTTACACACCTATTTCTCGAGATAGCTGATCCATTGATCTCTCTCTCTCTCTCTCTCTCTCTCTCTCTCTCTCTCTCTCTCTCTCTCCTCTATTTCTAAGATTTTGTTCGTTATGGCTTGTAATATGACCTCCCAATCTATATATTTTTTATATTTACCTACCTTCTTCTCACTCTGTTACACACAAACACAGGCACACACACACGCGCACACGCACATTCTTTTATTCTTTCACTTCTTTCAGCTATTTGACTGCAGCCATGCTGGAGAACCACCTTAAAGGGTTTTAGTGGAAGAAATCGACCCAGGACTTATTCATTGTAAGCCTAGTACTTATTCTATCGCTCTCTTTTGCTAAACCGCTAAGTTCCAGGGATATAAACACACCAGGATCGGTCGTCGAGCGACGCACACACATAAACATGTATGTATGTATGTATGTATGTATATGCAAAAAACTGAATAGAAATGGCTTTTCTGATCATTTTTTCACTTTCATAATTAGATGTTTATAAGTTATTAGGTGTTTACAAACGTTACACTTATAGGAGTTTCTCACTTAAAAGCGGTTTTCAAACTGATATTTTAGATAATACAGTTCTATATTTAAGAGATGAGGAATTATGTACATTATTTACATTATTTACATTACTTGCATGTGTTAACAGCAAACAAGATGAGGACAAATATCCGTCAAATGTAAATAATGTATATAATGATATTTTAGAGTTTGTTATTCACTGTTTAGATAGGGAGTGTTTAATTAGAAACATACACACATACAAACACCAACACACACGCACACACACACGCACACACATAAACGCACACATAAACACACATAAACAAAGAGAAGTACACACACATATGCGCACATACACACGTACACACATAATACTGTACCAAAGACTCTCTATTTCTTATGATATATATATATACATATATATATATAAAGAAAGAAAAGGATAAAGAGACCAATGGCAAAGTTAGAATTATATTTTATGGATGAAGTCTTACAGCTGTTTCAGGGAAAATCCAATGTATCCCTTCATCGGAGACGGTAATAGTAGAAGAATGGATTATTACATCTATAAGAGGAGATTTGTAGTAAGAAGTGAAAAAAGAACAAAGAAACAGTACTTGGAGTGTGGCTTCATT